>NC_068361.1:20340087-20565087 GCF_020536995.1 Dreissena polymorpha | reverse complement strand
CATTTATATACACATATTTTCAGCTCTGGACTATTGCAGAAAGATGTTGCCCGTCAAAAGTGTTAATATGAAAAATCCAAATGACACTGATGATCTTGATCGATCTTTAAAAGTAAACACACGTCATGTTCTGCTACGATCTGGTGCGATCTCAAGAATTAATGAATTTGATGGTTATCCGGGATGTAAATTACTCGTGACCAGACAGGGCTTTTGTCGTTAAAACAATCAATACAATCGTGAAATATGTCGATCGTTTAGATAGCATTGGTTCTTGATAGGTGTATGGAAATGCATCCTCTCGTACATATTTATGTTCTATTTTAAACAATTGACATCAGCAGAAATATGTTTCGCGTGATAAGTGTTCATATACTTAATCAATATGCCACTAGATTCAACTCGCCACTAGTGATTGCAGTTATTACAGAAACACCATGTCATCTACGATCTGGTTCGATTTCAAACACAAATGGATTGATGGTTATCTGGGCTGTATTTATATTGCTGTTGTCAATCCATTGCGTTTTTTGTGAAATCAAATCTTTAATATATATCGCAACTTCTAGAATCGAAACGTAGCCATCGCCATCTCGTTCAAGAACGTAATTATTCGGGGAACCCGATCGTGATGATAATGGCCGATCGAAGTCCAATTGAGAGTGTATTTGAAACAATGCCGGCAAACTTTATTTACGTAATATTTTCAAAACCCTAAATCACCCTTGTCAGATCCTTACACTCGTGATTTTCAAATCGTGAACACGTTACAAAGCAGCGTATCATAACGCACGCACGCAAAAGATCAGTTACGGTTGGCCTATTCTTTGTTCTTGGCTGATCACACGACATTGAGAACCTTACCTCGTATGACACCGTTCCAAGGCGGTGACCCCAGCTTTATTCATATTTTGTGTTTATGTTGGTTTTTATTGTGCTGTATTGTGCTGTTTTGTACTGTTTGGGCAATCGGTCACTTGCCTTAAATAAAGGATCAACTAATTGTTTATAATGAGAATTCAATACTTCTCCAGCAGCTGGAGTTTCACTTCTTTATATAACATAGAATACGCCCATCACGATACAATACGATCTGGTACAATTGAATACAATGATCTATATTTACGATCAGTCGAGATTGATCGTTTTTATAGTACACTTTGAGACTTTGCAATCGCAGCACCCACTTGGAGATTCTATAACGCAACATTTTTCAAACTTGTATATCTCATTTATATCTCAGTTATGAACTACGATTTTGATTTTAAATTGTATATTGATCATTTGATTATTTAATGTGCAAACTCACAATACAATAATTCATTCGTGACGATCGGATGCTTAAGTAAGTGGGGAAGGCCGCCTGCAACGTGCCCATTGCGCGGTTTCGCTCCGGAATATGTATACGAGTAATATTGTTTTTTCGAATTAATTTTATGTTCTCCTGGAGTAAGAACCCACCTGAAATTGAACAACAAAATTGTCCTTGAATCGCGTTTTATCGTGCGAAAAAAATATACCACACCTACCCTACTTACTAAAGCGTACGATCGTTATAGATGAATGATTGCATCGTGAGCATGCTCAAAATGTAGTCAAATAATCACGTATAGAATTTAAAAAATCAAGCTCTTCAATCATAATTGGATATTTAAGATTTAAAAGTGTTGAATAAGTAAGGTCACTAAGTGTATAACCACTCCCGGAAATCCGATATGATGTGAAATCTTGGACGTGCTTGGAAACGTTTCCGATACATTTTGCTGAATTTCGGTAGGGTAAGTAAATCCTGTTCTATAATTGTTTTAAAAGGAATTTTTGAATTAAAATATATTTTGGTATATGCAAAAGAGGTATTATCATGTATTTTAGAAAAATCCTGCTTATTATTAATCAGGATTTATTTAAATATGGCTTTTTGAAGTCGACGATGCACGGATTTGTCCCCTATTTAGCACTTTATTTACGAATTTCTTTAAAGGTATGCCGGCGAAAAAAAAATTGCATCAAAAATGATATCACCAAATGTCCCCGAGTAACATATCCGCCAGTGTTTCTTAAAAAAATCGTATCGGTGGAGAAATTCGACTTAATATTGAACATGTTGATGAAAAATGATCTTATCTTACGAACTTTATGCTAAATAACCGATAGGTATGTAGTTTACATTCATATGATATAAATCAGGAGTAACACAGTTTGATTATGTTAAGATAAACCATTACTTATTTAAGTATATATTACACGTACCTACTACCCGTGATCATTTAGGCATTGGGATACCCATAGTTGGAAAATGGATATTAGATCATATTTATCAGGATAAATTGGTGCCATAATCAACAGTTGAAAAAAGTAGCCAGCAAAGTGTTGGCTGTAAAAAACTGAAAAAAGTCAACTGTCTCTTCTGGATATGGTTCAAAGTTTTAACGGCGAGTCAATTTATTTTTACCAGCTGTGCTTAGTACTCTTTTATAACATACTGTCGATTTTAACTGCAATAAGGGGTTGGAATTTTGAAAGGCCACACACGATTCTCTACTGCCAACAATGACGGATCAAGGAAAGAGGGTATATCCGGCGTCCCTTATGTTGGTCAAACTGTCGCTATCTCGTTCGTACCTAAATTGCGACGCTATGTACAAAATGGACCTAAATTTAAATTACTCAATAATCAATTGCATTTGTTTAGTGGAACAACCTTTTCGAGTAGGGATGCTTTGAGATTCACAAGACGGATTGCCTTTGTCCGAGATATTTATGCTAATCATGGACAATTATAGAAGGTTTTAACTAGGCCTTAAATCATTATGACCATTCGGTCAAACAATAGCTTGCATCTTTCATGATTTCTTTCTTGCACGACACAATCGCAGCTATTCAAGGATGGGGAAATACTTGTTTGTCTTCTTCACAGAAATCCTGACAAAACAATATTGAAATTACTCATGTATAACAGGTTAAATGATTAAAAATACAAATAAAATACAACAACCACAATCAAAATATATGTTTATTAATCTGGCAAATAGTCTCTGACATTCCGATACCTCTACCTTTTAAACAGACAGTCATCAAAAAAGTCCATATTGCCCAAATATAAATATTAAATAAGCGATGCACCCGACTTGTTCAACTAGTTCAATTCCGTGACATGATTGACCTTGAGATCCTTTATTAAATATTATATTACATTTCAGTAAATATCATGAGTCTGTATATATTTCAGATGACATCGGGATATATTCCCCATTTCAGATACTCACAGTTTGGCCTTCATTGAAAGTTAAATAACTGTAAAAGATTTATACATTGAGAGAGAAAAGAGTGTTCAAATAATTATCTTAGATATCATGGATTGATATCATAGGTAAGTGGTATACAGCCATGAGAATGAAAGTATAGTATCATAAGTATGAAAACATACTTAACAATACGCAAACAGTTAGTTTCATTTCTTAATAGTAAATAACTTATTACTATTGATGTTTTTGTAGTTGGGAGCTTCTGTCGAAATAAGGCATTCGGAACACTGTTTCTCTGGTGTCTTCGTATATACTTTCTTAGATGGTCAGAGTATTTTAATTTGTATTGAACTTATTGGAAGATGATCGGTAATGATACAGGGCTTGTATAATACATAGAAAAGGCAAGAAAAACGGGACCCTATGTTAATTGAAAGTAGTGTAATCTAACCCTGCTATAGATCAATCAAATCAATAATGTACTAATCGACTGTTTAAATATTGGCGCTTACACAAGCTTTGTGTGAGATTTATACGTTCCTAACACTAAACCGGAACAGTTTTACATAATTGTGAGTCGCACACATCACAACATCCTCAAACATCATTTTATTTGACATGATTATAGCTGTTAATTTATTCTACCCGTATGTTTATCAGTTCATCAGTGTTCAGGAAGATCAAAACTCTTTTATCCTACCTATGAATGATTTATATTCAGTAATATAATGTATACAATTTATTGATTTGATCGATTTGTACTGTGGAGGTCAAATCCAATTGAAACAATATATCGAACAATATATGCTATTTTATTGTATATTTTATTTTTAAAAATTACACCTTTATATACAAATATACGTGTGAGAAGTGGGAATATTGAATATTGAAATACAAGTTTTATAGTTTTGAAAACACCGTTGATATTTAATGATAGACAAATCAATTGACCACCCACCAGCTGTAAAACAAAATGCTGATAAGCCTGTGATCAGTGATCATTTATCAATTTTCACATCTGATAAATGTGTATAATATCGGTTTATTTCGTACGTTTTTGTCACCCTGGAACGGTTTCCGAGAATGTGCTTAATAAAACTATAACTATAATTATTTTGTCAAAATTAAAAAAGACAGTTTTTCGACACACTACATTTTAAACTAACTGTCTCTGTGGTGTAGAGGTAAAGCATTCGCTTTAAAATCGAGAGATCCCGAGTTTGATTCCCACTGCAGGTACATATTTTTATTCAACATTTTATTTTGGTATTGTACTTCTTTCAGACTATTACAAATTTCATATTGTTGTTTATTCATACATCAAATGACATGCAATAACAATACAAATAAGTTTGAACAAGACACTTAATTTCCCGTGTGATATCCCAAATTATACAGTATAGACAACGTATTTAAACTGCAGGATGTAGGTGATAAATTGCATTTCTGATTAGTGCATGTTGCATGTAAACATATTTTGTGTTACGATATAAGCTGGATAAGAACTATCCATGAAATTTACATATGTAAACATACGTTTGCACGTTTGAACTATACGGTATGGAAACCGTGTAATTTTGAATTGCAATTGAGATAAATATGAAATGAGCGAAATGAACTATTTCGGGTCCGATTGCTTTCGTTTACAAATGACTTGCTACATGTTATTCATACTTGTAATAGGTGTATATAAAATGTGTTATATTAATTAGTAAATGCAACTTCTAAAGTTAACAACTGCAGCATGGTTATTACATAATCATTTTCGGAAACGAAGATGCCTGTGCACGTAAAGCTTGAAATTAAAGTTTATGCAGTGAAACTAAAATATGTGTATATTTTCATAACCTGGATACAATTAAAATGTCAAAGTGTGTATTTCCCTTCTGTCTTTTAGCCTTTACAAATATAAATTTAAAATTACTTATGAAAGAGCTTTGCATTTTGTCAGGTTTTCTTAAGGTAGAATACAACACGTGTGTGCTTATATATTTTAGTCCACTTGTTACACAGCATGAACTATCAAACATGTATATAAGATGCAAGGATGTATGATATGTTTTACAAAATAACTATTTCTTTAACAGCATGTATGTTAATAAGGGCACACTTTTTAATTAAATGTTTATTAAGAAAGATGCAGAACAAGAGATTCGGTGTTGCCAACTTAAAATGGCAGATGGATGCTCAGTAAATGTTTATGAAATTGTTATTTTGGATGCAGAATACCATGTCAATAGGAAATATGCAAAAAAAAATCGTTTTGTATAACTTGATTTTTTGGAGTAAAATGAAAATGGTGTACCTAGAACTGTGTGCCTTAAAATTGTGTAACGCACTGACGTTTGGTTTAATCGCTCTGGTGAGTGCATTTTGCATATGTATATACCGCTTAACTTACACAGAAATATTTTAACATGAAATGATCTATTAATGCATGGTAACACTGAAGGACGATAGTTACTTTTAATATGATCAATAGAACGATGAGATACGAAAGAAAGAGCATACAAAACATACCTCCTCACAATTACACGTTTTACAGCTTAACGGATTTGAAAAGCGATGTACTGTAAATGTACTGTAACTGTATTTATAAATGATATGATCTAAGCACTAAGAGTTATTGTCATGGCAACACGCGATAATTCATAACGTCATATGTGTACTCTCATAAAACGCTTTAAAACCTACTATTATTGCGTAATGTAAATTGATGTACAATTAACTTGCAACACCCAAACCCTGTCTAAATATACCGGGATATGTCAATCCAAATACACTTTTAGCGAAACATCAACTTTACCGACAGAAAAGATAACGTAGTGCTCAAGACGAGATATTGGGATCACCCTATATCGACGTTCGCTATCAGGGGCGCGTCGTACAATTTTTTCGGTTTATGTTTTGCGTCGTCAAATCTATATATGTAACCATTCAATAGGCCATATTTTGTTTCGTTTTTGATTAAACATAATCATAATGTTTATATAGACAATATCTAGGCAAAGTTTAAATCTTGGTCACGTGCCTTTAAATATAAGGGAACTAGGTCTAATTTTCTCACTTTATGGACCATTATTAGGACTTAAGATATTGATGACACTTGGTTGGAATGTTTATCTTTACGACCTCTAGGCCAAGTTCGAATCCGGATCAAGTTCGTTCAAATCTAGGTCACCAGGTCGATTCTTCGACGAACGTTGTTACCACTTTAGTCATTAAGTAAGCATATGTATAGCATTCGACAACTCGTGTTAATAATGAATACATGATCGTTTCAGTTACGTCCCTTTAACTTGTCTTTCATTATTGTTCAGTTCACTCCTGTATTTTCGTTATTGGAAGTTCGATTATTTGTATGCTCAATATAGGATAAGACATCATGTAGGTGTTGCACTGTACGTCTGTCCGCCTGTATAGCTGTGCGTTATTTCCTATTTCAGCCATGGCTTTTCCATACCTTGATGAATTTTATAGAACTTAACACAAATGTCTCAACACATCGAAAGCCTCGTGTAGAACCCTTTTACCTACCCAAAAGGTCCAGACCACACTAAGTTTCTGAAAATCAAAAAAGGCCATAAAACAGCTTGAACATTAACATCTCAGTTACAGATGTACATATATTTAGGTAATTTTAAATCAAATGGTACACAAGTAAACATCATAAGAAGACGTTTGTCGTGCAACAATTGTCTCCTTACCCCAAAAGTCAAGGTCAAAAGTAAACTTTAACAATTAAACAGCTTGAAACGGCCGGTCACCGCCATACCGTTTCATATAGTGGATGCATTTGAAAATGAATTTGGCACAAATGCAATCCATCTTACGGTAACAAATTGTAAGTAACATTTTTCCGTCTACCTCACATATCGAGTCCACACTTTTGAGATCATATTTGACCCTAATGAGGTCAATTTTACATAGCTTACCTTAAATTACCATGCTGAGGAAACTAGGTATCGCGTGTATAACCTGCTGATTCTTCATTGGACCAGGTCTCACTTAGACATCAAAGGTCAACGTTTGTCATTTACAGCTTGTGTTTGACATTAGGGGAGTTTTCAGACATAATTCGAATGTCGGGAATCTGTGATCTACGGGCACATGTCGTGTTCATTCAGGCCTAGTCTATTGTTCCGTTACTTAGTTCGTCAAGTCAAGTAGTCAACAATTGGTGTGTTTGAACTCATTTGACCGCTTAATTGCCATCATTGCCCTCTTGTTTGCCTAATTGCAAAGGCTAGTTTGCAGCTGGTGTCAACCATGTGAAATAAGATACAAATTATATAGTTACAATTATCATGTTTGGTGAATTGGCTTTACTACACATATAATGCTTTTGAAAATAAAATCCGCACCACCATGATCATTTGATTTTGACAAACTTAAAAAGGTCCCTGCATTTTGCTTTGATTATAATGTTTTTCAATGACTGTCAGATATAAAGTGCAAATGTGCAAACACAATATATGCGCGTCGGTTTCTGTTAAAAAAACTTGAAATCATCTGATCCCTTCTGGTTGTCATGAAAGCGTCAACAATCATATTATATACTTTTTAACTTATTATTACGACTAATACTAACTAATAAAACATCTCTAATACTCATTTGCCTTCTCTTATGATGAAGCAACTCAGATAGGTGAAAGTACCTTATCATACAACACAAGAAAAGTTAGGATTAAAACATATGCAGTGTACAAATAGTGCAAGATAATTTGTCACAAATATATAGAATGCACACGTAGTTGATGACATTTTCAGATTAAAACAATATACATGTATATTCATACACATGGTGACACTGTTATGTGTACTCTATGCTTTAGCTATAAAGCTTACTTATGCAAGTATACGTACATTTTATATAAATATAAGGAATATTATTCATTTAAGAGATATGAAAATTAGTACAATAACATTTGCTGCTATACCAGAGTGTGTTTAAAATAATTGATAAAACACAATATCAATATAAGATTGTTTAATTTAAAAACTATAAAAATGGTATAATTCGCGTAAGGTCATGTTTTTTAGAAAAAGAGCCAGATTCAGATTTAACAAATAATACATTACCACAGTGAGGTTTTTGTCAAATGTTCATCAATTATGGCAGGAATAATCCTGTTTTTTTTAAGTCGTAGTCATAGTAAAAGTTAGCTATTCACCTTATCAGAATATGCATAGTTGTACAAATAAACTATATATTATTAAAACAATTCAAAAACATAAAACAAGTATTTACTCAAAGCTGAGCTAAAAATATAACAAAATAAACAATGTAAACACGATAAGCAATTTGTTGAGACAGAATATACGTGTGTATTATTAACTAAACGTTGTTGAAACAAATGTATACAACACAAGTTGACATGCATTTAATAACCAGGGATAAACACACTGATTAAACGTAACACATGTCCCAAAACTTCTTTTTTTAGATTAAATATGAATATTCAATGCATAAAAACAATTTATTGTTTATCTAGCATACATCTTAAACTGAAACGCATAGTCCATAAAGCAATATTAATTATGGTTGCTGTCTAGCAACTTTGTTATTAAAAATATATAGTGAGAACGTTCTCCAGACAAGTTAAGCAAGATAAATGACACATATATACATAACATCATTCCTAATGTGAACTGACAAAACAAACATAAGTAATTTCACAAGCAAAACTTAATTCAGTGATATGTCAAAGAGTTTGATTCGGCTCAATAAAACACAACACTTTATTCGCAACAAAATGAACCGACATCGCTCACGTGTAAAATAGAGTATGGTCAGTTTCAAATACACGAATTATGATTTGAACAATCGTTCGAAAATAGCAATTTTATGTACTATGCCTGATGTGTGATATTATGTTTTCAGAAAAGTCGTTAAAGTTATTATTTACTTAAATATAAAATATTTCTTCCCCAAACACTCAGGCAATGCCAATTAATGATTCTAGGGGAATTAGTTTAAGAATTTGACGAAACATGATGAGTGTCCGAACGTTATGGTAATCTGCTTTGCGCTCGATGGCGATTTTATTACGAATGGACGTAATTAATGTTATTTACTTTAAATATTTTTATAAATCGTGTGATCACTGAGGCTTCGCAAGATTTGACCCCATGGACCCCATGGCCATGACTATACACACCTCGTTGAGGATAACAATACCCCGAATATTCAACTCCCAAATCGTGCGGCTTCAGACCAGAAGATTAATACAGGTTTTAATTTTAAAATAATAAAAATTATATAGCTCTTTTGAGCTTGATATGCAGATGACTAGATGGATTGTAATAATTTGAAATGAGGGTCATCCAATGATAATTCCTGTGAAGTTTCCTTAAAGCTGCACAGCTTTGCCGTTGGAATTGGACATTTACGGACGACGAAAAAAAAAGGCACAAGACAACCAAAATGAGGTTCTAAAAGCTACCCATGTGCTTTGAAAAGGTCAGCAAAAATGCGGTCATTGCATTGGATAAAATGAAGCATTTACAAGCATACAAATAATATTTTGGAATTGCACCACCATTTTAAATAATATATCATGTATTTATATGGTCTCTTTGACATCGAAGATGACATTTATTTACAGTATGCCTCCGTATTTTTGACAAAACAAATCAAAACGACCCTTCAATTTATTTCCATTCGCTTAAAATGACAAAGTATTAACTACGTACCTGAAATTCACATTAATTATAGTCAAATAACTATAACAGCTACTAATTGTATATCAATATATAAATATAACACATCGAAAATAACATTTGAACAAATTAGGATTAGCAATTGTCAAAGAAAATACAAATGAACAAACTGATCAATAAAAATCATAACATAAAGTTGTATATTAAAAAAATATAATCATCTAAAGCTACGTAGTATTACACATTATTGCAAATCTGTATCATGACTATGATATTTATTATGTTTTTCTTATATAAAAATATTTAAAGTCACCATAATTTTAAGTACTTGTACAATCGCTTACTCTATTTGACGTTAAAGTGCAATTAAAGTTCTCCTCATATATTGTAAGTTTTCTAGCTTCATTAATCCCAAAAATAGTCTTCAACATGATGTTTATCCTTTTTGCCTTTATAACGTTATTGTAAATAATTGGTCTCGACAAACTGGTAGGTAAACGTTATGTGAACGTCTAAACACATTGGAAGGTAACTTTATGTGTAGGTCTACACACAGTAATAATTAAACTGGATGCGTGTGTATTGTCCTAGACACACTGGTAGGTCAATTATAGTTGCAGGTTTAGATACACCGGCACGTGATGAATATACATTCACTGCGGTCGGTCATTTGTAGTTGGTAGTTTACTGTAGACAGTAATCTGGTGACCGTTTTAAGTATATTCTTAGTGTCTTGGGTCAACTATCCACTGTTTAACTTATATTATGGTAACAGTTAATTGGCGTCATTACCAATCATGTCCTGTCTACACAACGATTTCACAAAGATTGCCTTTCTCCAGCATATTGTGTTGTATCTTAAAGTCAAACAAAAGGTTTAAAAACCTTAAACAATTGTATCTTCGTGAAAATGTCAATGTCTACTACGATAGGGTTAGGGATAGGTTTAGTATTTTAATTCTTTAACATGGCCGTAATTACGGATAAACATGTTACATTATTGTCATTATTGACACTCGTCTTTAGTCTAACATCACATTCCATTTAGACGACGTAGATCTATAATTGACCAAATATGTTTCTAAATCATCGGGTATCTATAAGATCCTCAGATGACTTTTTAATTTTTAGCATGAGAATAATGTATAGTGATTGGACTTGCATATATATTATCTTACCTGTTGTTTCATCTCCAGATGAGCGGATTGCAACTCCCTTAGCTGTGCCTTCATGCTACCCAATCTTCAAAAGTTAAAAACGGGTTAGTACAAGACAATTATCACATTCTATAAATATACACATATTTTACTTAAAGGCCTAAGCTCTGAGCGCAGAAAAAAACATTATCCAAGCCAATATTGGATTCATGAAGTTTTGCATTATTATTACGTTAAAGTTTGAAAGTTACCTGACTCTATAAAAGATTATATATATATATATATTAAAACTGTTGACCTGTCAAACATGTAATCGCGTTTAAATCATGCAAACATACACAAAAGAAGTCATGTCACCATGTGATGAGAATTGTCAACATTGTTCACACCACCTCATTTTTTGAAGTGTTGAAGTCAAATTTGATTAGGTTCCAACTCCCATGTTATTATCTTTAAACAATTTTATTTTCATGGCGTAGTTTCTTTTTATGCGTATTTACGATTTCTGTATTTGCATTAACCATGCATTTATTGATGAATTTTAAAATAAATTTGCACGAATGTAAACCAACATGAGACGACATGTCGCGTAAAACACCTGTCCCCCTTCCTCAAAGGTCAAGCTCACTCTTAAAGGTCAAAGCTCAAATTTGTTTTTGACGTTATGGAAGTTTTTAGAATAAAGTGCAATTTGGGGGCATCTGTGCATCGTGTTGTGTTTTTATCTTGCAATAGTCAGAATCTTCTCTTAAATTGTAGCATATCTGTTTAAAGATTTAGTATGTTCTAAACTTATTTTATATAGACCCTGCTTTCATAGCATTCACTTTTAATCTCTTGTCCATGTAATTACATTTTGTGATCAGCACATCGATAACATTTTATATACAAATATACATCAAATATTAATAAAAAACAAACATAGGTACGATTTCTTAAGATGGAAACAAAGAACTTTATAAACATGCATCTTATCTTAGAATGCGCGATATATATATCGTGCTTGTGTGTTTGTGTGTTACTGTTTATATACACGTACTTTTATTTATCAGACATTTTTGTAAAGTAATTGAAACAAAACATGGACATTTATGCACATTCTCATTTATTATTGCAAAATATTTATCGCATCAAAGAAAAGAGGAAGAACAAACGTAACTAAAACAGTTCACCCTTTGGTTTTTCATTGAGCACTTTATTTAATTTGAAATCACGTTCTTGATTTGGCTCTCAGATGGTAAAAAATGATAATGATGGATATAACTAGAAGTGGAGCGGCAGAGGCCAACGCGTATCCCAGCGCCGCATAGATGTTATATTAAAAGGCAATTTTGGGTGGGCAAGGCCTATGTTGTCAGGGCCCCGGGTGGGTAATGTGAACATAGATGGCTGAGATAGACCGTGTTGTCATAAGAGTTGTTCAGTATTTCTTTGAAGTCAATTGGTGAATACATGAAGAACTTATGTTAAAACAAAATATTGGGCAAGGGTTGGTAATGGGGCCATGCATAGTTAAGAATGACCGTATTGTCAGAGAAGAAGTTCAGTATCAATTAGAAGTGAATCGGTGTAGAAATAAAGAAGTTAATATAAAATAACCTAAACAAATGAGTGAACATATCTTACCCGGCCCCATCTCAACCCCCATAACGTTGGACCTAAAACATTTAGGTATAGTTTGACTTTCTTGATTGTTCACGTGACGCGAGTATATTTTGACTTTCTTGATTGTTCACGTGACGCAAGTATAGTTTGACTTTCTTGATTGTTTACGTGACGCGAGTATAGTTTGACTTTCTTGATTGTTCACGTGACGCAAGTATAGTTTGACTTTCTTGATTGTTCACGTGACTCGAGTATAGTTTGACTTGCTTGATTGTTCAAGTGACGTGAGTATAGTTTGACTTTCTTGACACGTGACGCGTGGATGGTTGTCTCTCTGTATTGCTCACGTGACGCGTGGATAGTTTGCCAATCTGTATTGCTCATTTAACGCGAGGATAATTTGCCTCTCTGTATTGCACACGTCACGCGTGCATAGTTTGACTTTCTTGTTTGTTCACGTGACGCAAGTATAGTTTGACTTTCTTGATTGTTCACGTGACGCAAGCATAGTTTGACTCTCTTGATTGTTCAAGTGACGCGAGTATAGTTTGACTTTTTTGATTGTTCACGTGACGCGAGTACAGTTTGCCTCTATGTGTAGTGCTCATTTAACGCGTGGATAAATTGCCTTTCTGTATTGCACACGTGACGCGTGCATTGTTTGACTTTCGTGATTGTTCACGTAACGCAAGTATAGTTTGACTTTCTTGATTGTTCACGTGACGCGTGCATAGTGTGACTTTCTTTATTGTTCACTAGACGCAAGCATAGTTTGACTTTCTTTATTGTTCACGTGACGTGTGCATAGCTTGACTTTCTTGATTGTTCACGTGACGCGTGCATAGTTTGACTTTCTGGATTGTTCACGTGACGCAAGTATAGTTTGACTTGCTTGATTGTTCACGTGACGCAAGAATAGTTTGACTTTCTTGATTGTTCACGTGACGCAAGTATAGTTTGACTTTCTTGATTGTTCACGTGACGCGTGCATAGTTTGACTTTCTTGATTGTTCACGTGACGCAAGTATAGATTGACTTTCTTGATTGTTCACGTGACGTAAGTATAGTTTGACTTTCTTGATTGTTCACGTGACGCAAGTATAGTTTGACTTTCTTGATTGTTCACGTGACGCAAGAATAGTTTGACTTTCTTGATTGTTCACGTGACGCAAGTATAGTTTGACTTTCTCGATTGTTCACGTGACACTCGCATAGTTTGACTTTCTGGATTGTTCACGAGGATCGAGTATAGTTTGACTTTCTTGATTGTTCACGTGACGCGTGCATAGTTTGACTTTCTGGATTGTTCACGTGACGCAAGTATAGTTTGACGTTCTTGATTGTTCACGTGACGCGAGTATATTTTGACTTTCTTGATTGTTCACGTGACGCAAGTATAGTTTGACTTTCTTGATTGTTTACGTGACGCGAGTATAGTTTGACTTTCTTGATTGTTCCACGTGACGCAAGTATAGTTTGACTTTCTTGATTGTTCACGTGACTCGAGTATAGTTTGACTTGCTTGATTGTTCACGTGACGTGAGTATAGTTTGACTTTCTTGACACGTTACGCGTGGATGGTTGTCTCTCTGTATTGCTCACGTGACGCGTGGATAGTTTGCCAATCTGTATTGCTCATTTAACGCGAGGATAATTTGCCTCTCTGTATTGCACACGTCACGCGTGCATAGTTTGACTTTCTTGTTTGTTCACGTAGTATAGTTTGACTTTCTTGATTGTTCACGTGACGCAAGCATAGTTTGACTCTCTTGATTGTTCAAGTGACGCGAATATAGTTTGACTTTTTTGATTGTTCACGTGACGCGAGTACAGTTTGCCTCTATGTGTATTGCTCATTTAACGCGTGGATAAATTGCCTTTCTGTATTGCACACGTGACGCGTGCATAGTTTGACTTTCTTGATTGTTCACGTAACGCAAGTATAGTTTGACTTTCTTGATTGTTCACGTGACGCAAGTATAGTATGACTTTCTTGATTGTTCACGTGACGCGTGCATAGTTTGACTAACTTGATTGTTCACTTGACGCAAGAATAGTTTGACTTTCGTGATTGTTCACTTGACGCGAGTATAGTTAGACTTTCTTGATTGTTCACGTGACGCAAGTATAGTTTGACTTTCTTGATTGTTCACGTGACGTAAGTATAGTTTGACTTTCTTGATTGTTCACGTGACGCAAGTATAGTTTGACTTTCTTGATTGTTCACGTGACGCAAGAATAGTTTGACTTTCTTGATTGTTCACGTGACGCAAGTATAGTTTGACTTTCTCGATTGTTCACGTGACACTCGCATAGTTTGACTTTCTGGATTGTTTACGAGGATCGAGTATAGTTTGACTTTCTTGATTGTTCACGTGACGCGTGCATAGTTTGACTTTCTGGATTGTTCACGTGACGCAAGTATAGTTTGACTTTCTTGATTGTTCACGTGACGCGAGTATATTTTGACTTTCTTGATTGTTCACGTGACGCAAGTATAGTTTGACTTTCTTGATTGTTTACGTGACGCGAGTATAGTTTGACTTTCTTGATTGTTCACGTGACGCAAGTATAGTTTGACTTTCTTGATTGTTCACGTGACTCGAGTATAGTTTGACTTGCTTGATTGTTCACGTGACGTGAGTATAGTTTGACTTTCTTGACACGTGACGCGTGGATGGTTGTCTCTCTGTATTGCTCACGTGACGCGTGGATAGTTTGCCAATCTGTATTGCTCATTTAACGCGAGGATAATTTGCCTCTCTGTATTGCACACGTCACGCGTGCATAGTTTGACTTTCTTGTTTGTTCACGTGACGCAAGTATAGTTTGACTTTCTTGATTGTTCACGTGACGCAAGCATAGTTTGACTCTCTTGATTGTTCAAGTGACGCGAGTATAGTTTGACTTTTTTGATTGTTCACGTGACGCGAGTACAGTTTGCCTCTATGTGTATTGCTCATTTAACGCGTGGATAAATTGCCTTTCTGTATTGCACACGTGACGCGTGCATAGTTTGACTTTCTTGATTGTTCACGTAACGCAAGTATAGTTTGACTTTCTTGATTGTTCACGTGACGCAAGTATAGTATGACTTTCTTGATTGTTCACATGACGCGTGCATAGTTTCACTAACTTGATTGTTCACTTGACGCAAGAATAGTTTGACTTTCGTGATTGTTCACTTGACGCGAGTATAGTTAGACTTTCTTGATTGTTCACGTGACGCAAGTATAGTTTGAATTTCTTGATTGTTCACGTGACGTAAGTTTAGTTTGACTTTCTTGATTGTTCACGTGACGCAAGTATAGTTTGACTTTCTTGATTGTTCACGTGACGCAAGAATAGTTTGACTTTCTTGATTGTTCACGTGACGCAAGTATAGTTTGACTTTCTCGATTGTTCACGTGACACTCGCATAGTTTGACTTTCTGGATTGTTCACGAGGATCGAGTATAGTTTGACTTTCTTGATTGTTCACGTGACGCGTGCATAGTCTGACTTTCTGGATTGTTCACGTGACGCAAGTATAGTTTGACTTTCTTGATTGTTCACGTGACGCGAGTATATTTTGACTTTCTTGATTGTTCACGTGACGCAAGTATAGTTTGACTTTCTTGATTGTTTACGTGACGCGAGTATAGTTTGACTTTCTTGATTGTTCACGTGACGCAAGTATAGTTTGACTTTCTTGATTGTTCACGTGACTCGAGTATAGTTTGACTTGCTTGATTGTTCACGTGACGTGAGTATTGTTTGACTTTCTTGACACGTGACGCGTGGATGGTTGTCTCTCTGTATTGCTCACGTGACGCGTGGATAGTTTGCCAATCTGTATTGCTCATTTAACGCGAGGATAATTTGCCTCTCTGTATTGCACACGTCACGCGTGCATAGTTTGACTTTCTTGTTTGTTCACGTGACGCAAGTATAGTTTGACTTTCTTGATTGTTCACGTGACGCAAGCATAGTTTGACTCTCTTGATTGTTCAAGTGACGCGAGTATAGTTTGACTTTCTTGATTGTTCACGTGACGCAAGTATAGTTTGACTTTCTTGATTGTTCACGTGACGCAAGCATAGTTTGACTCTCTTGATTGTTCAAGTGACGCGAGTATAGTTTGACTTTTTTTATTGTTCACGTGACGCGAGTACAGTTTGCCTCTATGTGTATTGCTCATTTAACGCGTGGATAAATTGCCTTTCTGTATTGCACACGTGACGCGTGCATTGTTTGACTTTCTTGATTGTTCACGTAACGCAAGTATAGTTTGACTTTCTTGATTGTTCACGTGACGCGTGCATAGTGTGACTTTCTTTATTGTTCACTAGACGCAAGCATAGTTTGACTTTCTTTATTGTTCACGTGACGTGTGCATAGCTTGCCTTTCTTGATTGTTCACGTGACGCGTGCATAGTTTGACTTTCTGGATTGTTCACTTGACGCAAGTATAGTTTGACTTGCTTGATTGTTCACGTGACGCAAGAATAGTTTGACTTTCTTGATTGTTCACGTGACGCAAGTATAGTTTGACTTTCTTGATTGTTCACGTGACGCGTGCATAGTTTGACTTTCTTGATTGTTCACGTGACACAAGTATAGATTGACTTTCTTGATTGTTCACGTGACGCGAGTATAGTTTGACTTTCTTGATTGTTCACGTGACGTAAGTATAGTTTGACTTTCTTGATTGTTCACGTTACGCAAGTATAGTTTGACTTTCTTGATTGTTCACGTAACGCAAGTATAGTCTGACTTAATGGATTGTTCACGTGACGCACGTATAGTTTGACTTTCTTGATTGTTCACGTGACGCATGTATAGTTTGACTTTCTTGATTGTTCACGTGACGCGTGCATAGTTTGACTTTCTTGATTGTTCACTTTACGCAAGCATAGTTTTACTTTCTTGATTGTTCACGTGACGCAAGTATAGTTTGACTTTCTTGATTGTTCACCTTACGCAAGTATAGTTTGACTTTCTGGATTGTTCACGTGACGCAAGTATAGTTTGACTTTCTTGATTGTTCACGTGACTCAAGTATAGTTTGACTTTCTTGATTGTTCACGTGACGCAAGTATAGTTTGACTTTCTTGATTGTTCACGTGACGCGTGCATAGTTTGACTTTCTTGATTGTTCACGTGACACAAGTATAGATTGACTTTCTTGATTGTTCACGTGACGCGAGTATAGTTTGACTTTCTTGATTGTTCACGTGACGTAAGTATAGTTTGACTTTCTTGATTGTTCACGTTACGCAAGTATTGTTTGACTTTCTTGATTGTTCACGTAACGCAAGTATAGTCTGACTTAATGGATTGTTCACGTGACGCACGTATAGTTTGACTTTCTTGATTGTTCACGTGACGCATGTATAGTTTGACTTTCTTGATTGTTCACGTGACGCGTGCATAGTTTGACTTTCTTGATTGTTCACTTTACGCAAGTATAGTTTTACTTTCTTGATTGTTCACGTGACGCAAGTATAGTTTGACTTTCTTGATTGTTCACGTGACTCAAGTATAGTTTGACTTTCTTGATTGTTCACGTGACGCGTGCATAGTTTGACTTTCTGGATTGCTTACATGCGTGACGCGTGCATTGTTTGCATGTCTGTATTGCTCACGTGACGCGTACATAGTTTGCCTTTCTGGATTGCTCACATGCGCGTGCAATGTTTGCAATTCTGTATTGCTCACGTGACGCGTACATAGTTTGCCTTTCTGGATTGCTCACGTGAGCGTGCAATGTTTGCAATTCTGTATTGCTCACGTGACGCTTACATGGTTTCCATGTGTGTATTGCACACGTGATGCGTTGATAGTTGTCTATTAGTATCGCTCACGTGATGCATAGTTCGCTTTTTTGCATTGTCCACGTACTTCTAGATCTGGGCTATGCTACTGTGATAGCGTTGAATGCAGTATGGGGATTATATTATAAACCAAATTACCCACCGTGACCACGTTGCGTTGATAAACATAACAGCTAAAAACGAGTATTCCCGTTAATGAAAGATGTCTCCGAAACATGAAACCATTGTAACGTTATCAGTCGCTTATTAACAATCTGAAAAACCACAGTACACAGTTAAAAGCCAATTAACACTCAAAATCAATGAACAGATTTTTAAAAATAAAGTTAACACAAAATGCACGTTTTTTATTTTTTGTTTGAGAATATATTCCACGTGAATTTCTCGCGACGATATCCGAACATTTACGAGCTAACGCGACATTGGCTTCGGGCAACTAATGATAACTACGTCGTGCTTCCGACGCTGCCCGAAGCCAATCTCGTGTTTTCTTGTAAATGTTCGGATATCGTTGCGGGAAATTCACTTGGATTTTATATTGTGACAAAGGAATAAGACGAGCATTTTTTGTATCTCGTTTAATCGTTGTTGCCATACCACATTTAGCGTTGAAATTATGGATATTGCTATAAGAAACAGTGATTTTGTATGGGTTAACTTTATTTTACGAAATATTTTTCGAAAAAATCGTTGATTTTAAGCATTTATGTGGACTTACAAATTCCATACAATCCAAACGGTGATCAGTTTGTATACAATTTGAAGGACGATACGGAACAGAAATTAATATTTATTTTGACTTAAGCATAACAAGCTTATCGCCATATACAAATACATGAACATTTTACAGACATGCGTGCTGAATATAAATAATTACAATGTTCAAATTACATACATCAATTAATAAATCACTTATCACTGAAGAGTGAAAGTGCTTTAATTACAAGTCATAATGTGAAATGTAATACATAGATAGGCATTACTACATTTGATACATCCATTGTTAATAAACAACATGTAACAAGCATAGTACACTAAATTGTTAGTATAAGCTATAGTTCTTCTTAATATATCATGTGATAATAAACAAATTGTTATCTATTTTATTGAAACACGATATACAATAGTTGGCTAACTTTCAATGTGTCGTTTTCTTACTACTATTTAGGAGTTTAAAACATTTGAACATACTAGGTCGCTTGTAATAGAATTCTGGAATATATTTGATTCTTTCTTCTAGGTATTGCGGACACATTAGAATGAAATGGTACTCATCTTCGATATCATTAAAGTTGCTCATGGAGCATATTCTTTCGTTCATGTCAATATTATGATGTCTGCATGTTTAAATTAACAATCTATGGGATGAGAGACGCATTTTGGCAAAAATTATTCTATGTTTTTTGTTTGTTTTCAATTTAATCTAAATACGGCGACCTTTCAAATGTAGGTTTTAACTCTTTATACATGCTGACGATACATAGGGAATAAATGCATATATGTTTGTAGTGCACGGTTTATATACCTGTACACTAACAATGTTTGTTACAAACAAATATACACTTTAACCGGAATAAACATGTCGACTCAGTTTTTAAGCATCGCACAAATGATCAGAATCTATAAGTTAAGTTGCCAGATCACATGTTTTGTTTGGTCGAAAATTGCCATTTACAAGATTTCTGTAATCAATAGTTTTTGAAAATATTTTCGGACTGTACCTTTAATCGATAATTATGTCCAGTTTAACTACTGAACTGCACTCAATGCACATGGGAATCGGTGTGTGTGTTTTTACGGGCCTTGCTCTGTTAAAAGTGGGTTAATTTATGTGCGTTAAGTGACGTCCCAGATTAGCCTGTGAAGTCCGCAAAGGCTTATAAGGTACGACACTTTAAGCCTAATTACGATTTTTTCTAAGAAGTGACTTTCTTGAAAAGAAAAATAACCAAAAAGCGTTAAGTGTCGTCCCAGATAAGCCTGTGCGTATCATATGGTAACATGGTAGAAATCCTTTTTTGCGCTTTAAAGCTTAAAAAATAATCGCGTTTGTCGAAATGGACGTATAGGTATAGAAATCCTACTTTCGGTTTTAAAAGCGGTACCGTTTAAAAAATAATTAATTACTTGCTAACTAGGCTATAGATTTAATGACAATTGTGAACACTTTCAAATTACATCTATATGTATTGCTTAACATGCATTTCATTTTAAGGTCAGAGGCAAAGTGTGTGGCTTTAAAAGCAATCGTTTTATTTAATGGCCGATTTAATTGGCTAGGAATTTGTTTGTTACACAGGCAATGGACATCGATTTGCTTTTACGAATTATACCGTGTCACAAATTATACGTTTCCAAATGGTTGTGATTGTATGTTTCTGTACATCTTTGGATGAATTTATAATCGCTGAATCGCACTACAGTGGCCGATTTGTAAACATAATGCGATATATGTTGAAACAACATATAAAACCTTATCACCCTGTAAAATTATCCGTTAAATTTCAAAACATCCTGGCCTGAGCGCCACCTCGGAAGCAGCATTGGCTAATTTATCAATGCATCTCAAAAAAGAGCTGGCGCGCGTGATTAACGGCCGTGGAGAGAGATAGCACGAGCTTTAAAAGATACCGTTACAAAACTGAAAATGCAAATACTATAACATTCTTGTTGATTAGGTTTTTAAAGAGCTTTTTAATTAAGAGCTTACATATATTATCACTAGTTTCTCTCCATGTACTCTTTTATTTATCGACTTGATATAAAATTACAAAAAACGACAAAGTGTATACACATTTGCTGTATTAAGATTTTGATATATTTATTGTAAATAATATGTAAGTCATGGATCATCAGTGTATATATAAATATATTGTGGTGTAATATGTGTGTAAAGATGGGCTTAAATGTAAGTTGAAATAAACTCTATTAAATCCTTTGTAATGTTTTTATGTTCTTTTGCTGTGATTAACGGCCGTGGAGAGAGATAGCACGAGCTTTAAAAGATACCGTTACAAAACTGAAAATGCAAATACTATAACATTCTTGTTGATTAGGGTTTTAAAGAGCTTTTTAATTAAGAGCTTACATATATTATCACTAGTTTCTCTCCATGTACTCTTTTATTTATCGAGTCTATTAAAACCACCAAATATATGTATTACCACTCTGCATGTAGAATGAATTTATAGAAGAGACATAAAGCATTGAAATCAACACCGAACAGTATCAACTTAGCTTATATTTAATTTCGGTCACATACAACACCATTTTTAACTTTCCAAGCCTTAGATATTAAGTTGAATTTTCTAATAACAGAATAACTTCTCTCAGCATGCAACTATGAGTTATAATAGACTAAGTGTAAATTACTCTGCAGACAAGTTCATAGCCAAACGACAGAGTTAGAATCCACCGGAGTTAACGAACCTATATGAATTTAAATCACAAGTGCAAGTGTAGCAATTTCTAAGTCAAATCGAACAGAAAAGCATTATAATAATAACAATTTAGCTAGGGGAAAACTTCGTATTGAGACAATAACATACAGCAGAGCTGGGCCGAACGTCCATAATTTGCCCGCTGCCGACATATCGACCCGAGGGCCATTATGCGGCTAGGGCCGATTGTAGACGTCCGGCCCAGCCCTCCCGTGTTTTTCGTTTATATAATATATCATACTATTGTGTTGCTTCACTACAATTTATACCAGAACCAGCTTTCCGTACTTTTCTTTTCATTCAATTGTTTACGCAATTAATGGCGTGTCTCACTCATGTGACGTAATTTATGTGACTAAACACACCAGTTTTAGCTGGTCTCTCTGGATTTAAGGGATAACCATTCGGACGTGGAGGGTATCATTTTCACGCTTAAAAGAGGTAAAACAAAACTCATAGATCTATGTGTTACGTAAAACACTCGCTTAAGAGAGATAAAACGAAAGTTTAGTTTTGAGAAAGCTTTCTATAACAATATTCGCTTCTAAGAGAATTAAAAGGAAACTTAAGTTTGATGAAAGTTTTGTGTGATTTATGTTTCACGCATTGATTCCTTGAGCTTTTATTAATCTCTTTAAACTTAAGTTGAATAACACACAGCTTTATTTAGTATCTACAGTTTTTGTATCAAGAGGATTCATACATAAACAATCAAATATCGTATCGAGCAGACAGCCTTACGTTTTCTAGCTCCTTATTAATCGATAAGAAGTAACGATATCAATTTGAAACATATGGTTTATTAAACACCAATACATTGTTTGTAATATAATTATTATATTGGATTTCCTAAGTTGTTAAGATCCGGATTAAATCTTGATTTAAAGGCATGTCTTAACCAACACTTACATAGTTAATAATTTCTTGATTATTCATGGCTTTCGTCAAAATTTGGCATATACGCAAATCAATCGTAGTTTAATATTTTTCACTGATTTTATTCGAATTAATTCAGGATTCGATTAATTAACCTCACGCAAGCCACATCACTGTAAAAAGTCATAAAATGACAATCTTTAAGTATTTACTTTATTTTAAATTCATTCAACAGTAAATCTTAGTGTAACATTAAATACATAAGTGATATGTTAGGCAAGTTTTAGCTTTGATGACGTATTCATGCATTGATATCATCGGGTGATCACAATTCCAACTGAATGCCGATGGAATAGTCTTAAATTGCCGAAAGCGGTCGATTCAAGTTCCGTATGCTACAAAGGGTTGAAGGTCGTGTCTTTACAACTATGATCAATTATTCACGGTCATGTTGAGGTTGATAATTTTGATATCACACCAAAATGTACCTATGTTTACGGTGGTTCTGTGTAATGGATGTGTAACAGGTGCGGTACGAGTTTGTGTTCAAATACATAGCTTATTTAATTATTGATCAGTAGTTTTATTACACATGCAACGAGTGATTACAGATTTGAACATAATTTTCGAGCACTGGTAAATCAAACCCACAAGAAGTCAAGACGTGACAGAGGGTCATGGATGAATGGTTTCAATACTTTTTCGTATGAAATATTCTCACACAACAATGTGCGAAAATTTAAAATTGAGCAAATTTAAAGAAAAGCACAATACAAGTGATGCATGATGTGACGTAATAATCTGATCTTATAAAAAAAATTGAGAAAATCATTATTTACAAAAATATAAAGTTCATGGTTTGGCCTTATGTTTTTAAAAACAAAGGTTTAATGGCGTGGTTGTATGATTAATTTATTGTGTTATTTGTCCAGACAATGTTCCTCATAGTTACATTGAAAAGACAAGCCCCAGGCCTATATGCAATTTAAAAATTCGCATTCCTAGTTTAAGAGCTGAACGTTTCATGTCTAAGTTACGCATCTTTCCGTATAGTACATACTAACGTCTAGTGTTAAATGGGTATATAAACTTTTTGTGTTAAAGTAAGCCAGTACACACTACAAAAGCAAGGATGTAGTCTTTTCACAATTTCTAATTCTCACGGGTGAAGCCCGTTAACGGTTTCGCAAGTATCTTGTTGATTATAATATTACTGGACTTTGGAAAGTGTTTGTGTTCACAATTAAAGCAGGACTGCACAATTTTGTCAAATATATATGAATTTATATAAAATGTGTAAAAATCTGTATACATATATTTCAATATAAATTAAAGTTAAGGCCATGTAAAAATGCGAAATAAACCAGATATTTAATAATGAAATCGAAAATATCTGTACAGTCAAATTCGCCAGCATGTATATCATGCATGTACGATGTGGATCTAAATTTAGTTTTACGGATCATTTTAATTTCATGCAACGATATCTATTCATACGACACGCGAACACTAACTATTCGATCCTAATAAAAAGACGAATGCTTCGGTTATTGTAGGAAAATATGTACGAAATATCTTCGTCACAATCGGCTCGGGGCGCTTAATTGTCTTTGCTGCATTTTATGAAATTCGTCTTCAATGTATAATTTTTCTTGCCTATTTTGTGTTATTGTAACATATTGTTATCAATATATTACAATTTAACACATATAAACATCATGCAGTCCCACTTTAAGGAGCAAAATAAACATCAATGAAACTTTGTCGATGTGTGAGCGTCTTTGATCAATCGAATTACGGTACATTGACGTACAGCACTGGTTGACCACAACCAAAGTAATTAAGGAGAGTAAGAATGTCACCAATCCTCCAATACCAGTACCACTCCACATCTCCGATTAACGCGAACGTGGAAGGGCGAGAAAATACTATAATTGCTTCCAACAGGCGCGAATAAGATTCTACGAAACAGAGAATCAGATTATCGGAGTATTGCTCAGATAAAGATGGGCGTAGAAACACACGAACTAAATCTCAGGAACCCACGTACGTGTTTATTTTTTGTTGTACGTTACACGCGATGATTCAACTCTTGGTGCGGTTTAATTATTTACAAATTAGCAATTCAAATGAATAATTAATAGAGAAGGAGTTGTGGTTGTTCAATATGGGTGTGCAGCACGCATGGATATAAAAGTGTTTTGGTCTTGATTTCATAAATCATTATTTTCCAAAAATGTCTGTATTTCTACTGCCGAAAATTAAATAACATTTTTTTAAGAAATTCGCTTTAATTGTCGCACATGAGCTTTGGTCCGTTTTTTTAATTATACACATACATTTCTATAGAATATCAGAATTTTAGAATTAAGAATGAGTTGATAGTACAGTTGTTTTTAATATATAGATATAATTTTTGACCGGTACAAACACCACGAGATTTTGTAAATTTATTATTGTGAATGTATTGTACTTAAACTGACAATTTCAATAATTATTCATTCAGGTTGAAATATTCTTTTAAGATGTAACTGTGTTTATTTCGACAAGTTTTTATCGCTTCTACGTGTATAGATAAATACGCAAATTATGCCCAATAAAATACGTTCGAACCCTAGATTATAAAGTGTCCATAGATATTGCAAAATGTATTGATTAGTCATATTAGAATTGTTAAATTATTCTGTGCGTGTGTGTTTTAATGTAAATGAACGACAGCTTTTCATTCTAGTTCACATCTGTTAAACAGCTTGTTATATTATTATGGAATACACTGGTGTGTGTTTCTTCACTACCGTTTGATATTGTTACAAATCTGTGAGTTTGTCACTGCAGCATTTGTCGCTGCGTTTAGAGAGGATTATCGTCGGATATTTAGGTTCGTTAGGTCTTTTTTCCACAAATCTAAATCTTCACATATTGTACGATAAATAGTGTACGTTAAATCTACTTGGTCAAAATTGTGAAAGAAATTTTAAAGAAGCTGAAAATATTACATTCATTTGTTATTTTACTATACAAAAAATTGATATTCCCAATTAATGTTCGCAGTTCGTTTAATATGAAACTTTTACTAAACACATTTTCATTCCTCAACAATCTTTTCATTTTTTCCGTCAGAGAATTCTTTGCCTTCATAAGGAATTTTATAGTTAACACATGTATAAATAAACTGGTATTTTTCCTTATACTTGATTAAAGGACTATTATTTTTTAGAATGTTTTTATAAATCATTTAACCATAAATAAAGCATCTCCAAAGACGTCATGCAAAATATCATAATTAGTGTGATTATACAATATCAATATACAATATATTTGACTTATAAACATTATGCTCGAGAGACGGTTTGAAACCTATGTAAATAGCTTCAAATGTTCGTTCGTACAAACATTCAAACAGAAGATGTTTGGTTTCGAAAGATATCGATTTTAAATGCTACCTTAGAAATTAGCTCAGGTCGTGTATTTGTTTAATCTGCTCACGATTTAAAAAACAAAAATCCATACTTGTTATCTACAGAAACCAACACTGTTTTTGTGTAGTGTGTTATTGGTTATCGCTTGTTTAGTGGGTGCAATTATTGGATAAAATCGCTGTATAAAGAACGTAATTACGCAACCAAATGACATCAATAAATAATTGTGAGTCACGTAATCGCTGGTTGTAGCAGCACTATAGCAGTTATAATTGGAACCATTTTACTGTTGTCCGTCGAAATTAATAAACACACTCACACGTACACACACATACACACACACACACACACATTAAATACCAACATATAATCACTGATATTTGAGAACTGTATACATAAGTCGTAGTGTTTTATCATGTGGTAAATGCCAACGATTTGTGCCAGAATTCAACCCCAAGGAAGAAAGCAATAACCAATATGCGATGTTTACTTTACAGAATGGGAATTCTAAGAGTTGTGCGTCCGTATTTGAAACCATTGTCGACTGGGGTGGTGTTGTTACTAGTGGTTTTCTACGTCATTTTCGGTAGACAGATGTCGTTCTATTTTACCCCGGGTATGTATTATATGTATCACTGTAATGTATACCTAATTGCATACAGTAGGTTTTTATGTATAGAATATAGGTCCCGGCTTACTGTGATTTGCTTTTAAAATTAAGTTAATTCCGTGCGAGAACCGTTAATGTTTTGGGACTTATTTTTGTATTGCGTTAGAATATTTAAAACTGAAGGTTTCACTTCATGGAACGCTATCTCTTAGCTATGCTGACCCTTAAGTAAATGTTCTCTTATCGGTGCAAATATTTTCAGTTCAGATTGTGGTCGGGTTTTTCCTCGTCATTTAAACAAAGAACGTGCATGTTTTACTTTCAACATTCAGTTTTGCTACTGGAGCGAAATAAAGAGTGTTGTTTTCTTCAGGTGTTGCGAGAGACTTGCACCAGCATAATGACAGTCTACCGGGAAATGCCACTTGGACTATGTCGACGCCCGTTTCTCTGTCTTTGCTACTTCCGACACTCGGCGCTTCGCTACCTCCATGGCCTTTCCAGCCACAGCCGCAAACAGCCATATTTCAGAACACGAGGCCACCTACTCCAACCCCAACCGCATCTGGCGGCGCGCCGGATGATTTTTCCCACACAAACTCAGAAGATAGTGTTCTTATTAGCAAGAACACTTCTATACTCAGTCAATTAAATGACCTGGAACGAAGGTCAATGCATTTAAACACAACGTGCTTCAAGGACATTTTACTCAACGCAACTTATAAGGGAACGGAACGCGGACTGTTTTTTCATTCCAAGGTTTACAATATCGCATATTGCAAAGTGCCAAAAGTTGGGTCCACTTTTTGGACACTGTTATTCACAACTCTTGACAATGGAGTCGATTTTGGCAAGAAGCTTTTGGAAAAGAAACGCAGTTCTATACACGCCGGTCGTTACACATTTTCTTCCTCATTCACGTACGTGAAGAGTGCCAAAGTTCCAACAATTCTCCCGACACGTGACCCATATTCTCGGCTTTACTCGGCTTTCATCGACAAATCATACTTGCCCATTAGAATACACACAAATTACGCTGTCCTAGGCATTCAAAACAAATCACTGTGCCCAACGGATGTGTCTTTTCAAGACTTTCTCCAATTGATTTTAAACGAAGCGAAAGCAGGCAAATCTTTAGATCAACACTGGGCACCGATTTATTCTATTTGCGGTTCTTGCGAGGTTAACGCTCAGTACATTGTGAAACAAGAAACATTTACAAACGACATTGGCGTCGTATTGCAGAAGCTGAACGTCTCGACAGAAAAATTCAACTTCATCATGCATACGCTGGAGGGCAAGCGGATTCAGTCATCCTTGCCGGGGATTGTGGCCACAATTCTAGAGCGGAGTTCTGCGGCCGAAATTAGCCGATGTAGGCCTTGGCTGGAGGTCACTCGAAGAATATGGCGCTCTTTCCAGATTCAGGTAAAATTATACTAAATAATCGTTTAGAAAATCATCATATTTTACTCGAAGGCATACTGTACAATTAAGACAGTTGTTCAGATTTTATATTTTGAAGATATTGATAAGGTAAGCACAGGTGTTCACTTATCAATCACTTAAAAATGATAAAAATAGAGACTGTCGTAAAGCATTGCTCTGAAACAGGTTACATTCCACTAGAAAACGGCCGAACAAAGCTGATAAAAAATAGTCGATTTTGATTTGTTTCGAGGTCTTTTTTGCTTTGTACATGACAGATTGTTTGTATCGCCTTATTCGATTCAGCTTAGAATAATCGTTTAGTAAATGCATTGTTATGGGGGGTGGCTGTTTGTAAAAAAAGAGCATTCATTTTCGCTTTAAGTTGTCGCTTTGACATTGAATTATATAATGAAATTATTTAGTATATTGTGACCTACAGGGCTATATTCGCGAGGACCGAGGATACCCGCAAGGAACGTTCGAGTCAATTCGGAACAGCTCGGATCCGTCCCTAGTTTCCGATATAATTTTGGCGGAAATATTCAAGTATACTTTGTCGTCGGAAGAACGTCAAATTCAACGAGAGAATGCGTTAAAAAAAGCGTATGAAGGCGTCAGCAAAGATGTTGTTGACGTGATCAAAGACTTGTACAGTGTGGACTTTTCAATATACGGTTATTCTAATATTCCACCAAATGAAAGATAAAATGATAGATCAAAGTTTCTTTGCGAGAATCAAAATATTATTTGAACATTTCTTAACTGTTTGAGTCAACATATGTCATCAAACGGGCTTAATGTGCATGTTTGTTTTCTTTATATTCATATTATTTAACCTCTTGGTATATACATAGTACCAGTAATCTTTGCTATTGTTTTCATGTTCATAAATATTAGTTCAGCTGGGAACGCATTTTGTTTGAAGAGATAAATTATAACCCAATACAAAATTAAATTTAGTAATTGGTGCAGAAGATATTATTATTATTTGTATTCTATCCTTTAGGAATACACTTGTACTGCGTAATACTCATTTACAGATATAAATGCCCGGGACTCACTTTGTGTGAGAGACCCGCCTGATGTAGCAACAGTAACAAAAATAACCAATGATTACTTTAAAAGAAAATCTGTTTAAGTATGTTCATTCATCGTTAGTGCATTTTGGTTTCCTGATATACTCTATGTTTAAAAAGTTTTTTTAATTGACCTCTTGTCAATATTTGAACAAACCACTTTAAGAATGTTTGAACAGTTGAAGCTTTCCTGAGTTGCTTGCGGTAACCAAGCTTATTGAGTAATGACCATTGTTTGTCAACAAAATTGATCATGTCAAGTATTACATCAGTTAAATACTAAATGGCGTGTTTACGTTATTCAGACAGCTGTTGTTTAGACAGCTTTTGTTGCGTGTTCTGATGAAAACATTCAGTCAAATGATGGAGTGTACCGTGCCTAATGTTTCACCTAGTCAAATGATGGAGTGTAACGTGTCCAATGTTGAACTCAGTCAAATGATGGAATGTAACGTTTCCAACGTTGCATTTAGTCAAATGATGGAGTGTACCGTGTCCAATGTTGCATTTAGTCAAATGAAGGAGTGAAACGTGTCCAATGTTGCATTTAGTCAAATGGTGGAGTATAACGTGTCCAATGTTGCATTTAGTCTTATGATGGAGTGTACCGTGTCCAATGTTGCATTTAGTCAAATGATGGAGTGTAACGTGTCCAATGTTGCATTTAGTTAAATGATGGAGTGTAACGTGTCCAATGTTGCATTTAGTCAAATGATGGAGTGTAACCTGTCAAATGTTGCATTTAGTTAAATGATGGAGTGTCTCGTGTCCAATGTTGCAATAAGTAAAATGATGGAGTGTAACCTGTCAAATGTTGAAATGAGTCAAATGAAGGAGTGTAACGTTTTTAATGTTGTATTGAGTTTTAAAAATGATGGAGTGCAACGTATCCAATGTTGCATTGAGTCCAATGATGGAGTGTAACGTGCCCAATGTTGCATTGAGTCAAAGGATGGAGTGTAACGTTTCCAATGTTGCATTGAGCTACATTATATTGCATTGGATGCAGTTGCGGAATGCAGAGGCTATTTTGGGACGACATTTAACGCACATGCATTTAACCCCCTTTTCACAGAGCACAGCTTATATGTTGTACGGTGTCGTAATCGATTAACTGAATTATGTTCTTCACGCGGGAAACTATTATTTGTATAAGGCAAATATATATCCAACGGAATGCGTCCTCAGTCGGAACATTGATTCCGGTCAATACTCGCTGGCAAGAAGAATTGAGTGTGCACTTTGACGTGCCAAACGTATAAGTTGCTACGGTAATTGCAAACGAATTAGGGGCGGTGTTATGTTAATGGGTATTTGTTGGTTAATATGCTGAAGCCGGTTGTCGTCGGCATGCCGCTATTTTTGATATGAGTACAATAGTTCGTGGCTTTATAATTAAGGTACATGATGGCTGCATTTCAGTCAGTAATAGTGTAATGTCAGTTACAAGCTACATTAAACAAAAGGTTAGTAAAAGAACACGTCATTATCAGGTATTAAAGTTCTCGCAACTATATGAGCCGTGCTCTGTGAAAATGGGGTTTAATGCATGTGCGTTAAGTGTCGTCCCAGATAAGTCCGTGCAATCCGCACAGGCAAATCAGGGACTATACTTTCCGCTTGCATTGTATTTTTCGTTTAAAGATAGTCTCTTCTAAGCAAAAATCAAGTTTAAGCGGAAAGTGTCGTCCCTGATTAGCCTGTGCGGACTGCACAGGCTAACCTAGAACTTCATTTTACGCATATGTATAAAAAAAAAAACTTTTCACAGAACACGGCTCAAATGTTTTAATGTGTACTTATCGATTCACTGAATTGTGTTCTGCATTTGCAACGATTTCGACCAAGACACATTAATATACTTGGCTTGCATAAACGGCAGCCAAAGGACATGTCAAGACCAAAACAAAACTACCCGACAACAAAAAAATAATCCAAAAAGCACGTTTTCGTGTTTTTATGCATTCATGATGACACATGTTTATTTATACGAGTGTGCATGCAATGAATAAATTAACAAATAATAAATTAATAAATGAATTAATAAATAAACCGATATTTTATATGTATTTGTTACGCCGTAAATATACACGAGAGAAAACACAATCGATTGGCTAAAAATGGTTGATAATCTTTGCTAATCTCTGAGAAAATACGGTGGGCCCATCTGTTCAATTGTAGTGTCCTCATTGCTTACATTGTGTAACATATCAAATGACGTGCGAAGATGGGTTTTATGCCATATGCGGCCAGTAAAGCTAAATACTAGTGTGAACAACCTACCGCTAGCTAATCGCGAGCTGCCGCTTTGAAGTCACACCCGCTAGCTAATCGCGAGCTGCCGCTTTGAAGTCACACCCGCTAGCTAATCGCGAGCTGCCGCTTTGAAGTCACACCCGCTAGCTAATCGCGAGCTGCCGCTTTGAAGTCACACCCGCTAGCTAATCGCGAGCTGCCGCTTTGAAGTCACACCCGCTAGCTAATCGCGAGCTGCCGCTTTGAAGTCACACCCGCTAGCTAATCGCGAGCTGCCGCTTTGAAGTCACACCCGCTAGCTAATCGCGAGCTGCCGCTTTGAAGTCACACCCGCTAGCTAATCGCGAGCTGCCGCTTTGAAGTCACACCCGCTAGCTAATCGCGAGCTGCCGCTTTGAAGTCACACCCGCTAGCTAATCGCGAGCTGCCGCTTTGAAGTCACACACGCTAGCTAATCGCGAGCTGCCGCTTTGAAGTCACACCCGCTAGCTAATCGCGAGCTGCCGCTTTGAAGTCACACCCGCTAGCTAATCGCGAGCTGCCGCTTTGAAGTCACACCCGCTAGCTAATCGCGAGCTGCCGCTTTGAAGTTACACCCGCTAGCTAATCGCGAGCTGCCGCTTTGAAGTCACACCCGCTAGCTAATCGCGAGCTGCCGCTTTGAAGTTACACCCGCTAGCTAATCGCGAGCTGCCGCTTTGAAGTTACACCCGCTAGCTAATCGCGAGCTGCCGCTTTGAAGTCACACCCGCTAGCTAATCGCGAGCTGCCCGCTTTGAAGTCACACCCGCTAGCTAATCGCGAGCTGCCGCTTTGAAGTCACACCCGCTAGCTAATCGCGAGCTGCCGCTTTGAAGTCACACACGCTAGCTAATCGCGAGCTGCCGCTTGAAGTCACACACGCTAGCTAATCGCGAGCTGCCGCTTTGAAGTCACACCCGCTAGCTAATCGCGAGCTGCCGCTTTGAAGTCACACCCGCTAGCTAATCGCGAGCTGCCGCTTTGAAGTCACACCCGCTAGCTAATCGCGAGCTGCCGCTTTGAAGTCACACCCGCTAGCTAATCGCGAGCTGCCGCTTTGAAGTCACACACGCTAGCTAATCGCGAGCTGCCGCTTTGAAGTCACACACGCTAGCTAATCGCGAGCTGCCGCTTTGAAGTCACACCCGCTAGCTAATCGCGAGCTGCCGCTTTGAAGTCACACACGCTAGCTAATCGCGAGCTGCCGCTTTGAAGTCACACCCGCTAGCTAATCGCGAGCTGCCGCTTTGAAGTCACACCCGCTAGCTAATCGGGAGCTGCCGCTTTGAAGTCACACCCGCTAGCTAATCGCGAGCTGCCGCTTTGAAGTCACACCCGCTAGCTAATCGCGAGCTGCCGCTTTGAAGTCACACCCGCTAGCTAATCGCGAGCTGCCGCTTTGAAGTCACACACGCTAGCTAATCGCGAGCTGCCGCTTTGAAGTCACACCCGCTAGCTAATCGCGAGCTGCCGCTTTGAAGTCACACCCGCTAGCTAATCGCGAGCTGCCGCTTTGAAGTCACACCCGCTAGCTAATCGCGAGCTGCCGCTTTGAAGTCACACCCGCTAGCTAATCGCGAGCTGCCGCTTTGAAGTCACACACGCTAGCTAATCGCGAGCTGCCGCTTTGAAGTCACACCCGCTAGCTAATCGCGAGCTGCCGCTTTGAAGTCACACCCGCTAGCTAATCGCGAGCTGCCGCTTTGAAGTCACACCCGCTAGCTAATCGCGAGCTGCCGCTTTGAAGTCACACCCGCTAGCTAATCGCGAGCTGCCGCTTTGAAGTCACACACGCTAGCTAATCGCGAGCTGCCGCTTTGAAGTCACACCCGTTAGCTAATCGCGAGCTGCCGCTTTGAAGTCACACCCGCTAGCTAATCGCGAGCTGCCGCTTTGAAGTCACACCCGCTAGCTAATCGCGAGCTGCCGCTTTGAAGTCACACCCGCTAGCTAATCGCGAGCTGCCGCTTTGAAGTCACACACGCTAGCTAATCGCGAGCTGCCGCTTTGAAGTCACACCCGCTAGCTAATCGCGAGCTGCCGCTTTGAAGTCACACCCGCTAGCTAATCGCGAGCTGCCGCTTTGAAGTCACACCCGCTAGCTAATCGCGAGCTGCCGCTTTGAAGTCACACCCGCTAGCTAATCGCGAGCTGCCGCTTTGAAGTCACACACGCTAGCTTATCGCGAGCTGCCGCTTTGAAGTCACACCCGCTAGCTAATCGCGAGCTGCCGCTTTGAAGTCACACCCGCTAGCTAATCGCGAGCTGCCGCTTTGAAGTCACACCCGCTAGCTAATCGCGAGCTGCCGCTTTGAAGTCACACCCGCTAGCTAATCGCGAGCTGCCGCTTTGAAGTTACACACGCTAGCTAATCGCGAGCTGCCGCTTTGAAGTCACACCCGCTAGCTAATCGCGAGCTGCCGCTTTGAAGTCACACCCGCTAGCTATCGCGAGCTGCCGCTTTGAAGTCACACCCGCTAGCTAATCGCGAGCTGCCGCTTTGAAGTCACACACGAATTCGTGGTCTCCTTAACTGTCGATGTAGCTCCTGACCGCATTGAAAATTGACATGCTAGTCTGCAACTACGTTGGCTGTATATGGCCGAAGACCCATTATCGCATGACGCTGCAGTCCGCTACGGCCGAAGACCCATTATCGCAGGACGCTGCAGTCCGTAGAGGGTTGGCTGCATATTGCCGAAGACCCATTATCGCATGACGCTGCATTCCTCACGGGCTAATCAAGGAAGACACTTTCCGAATAGACCGGATATATACTAGAGACTTCGTTTAAACGAAAAATAAAAAAAAACGAATGTCGTCACTTATTATTATGATGATTTATAACTGTGTTGCTGTTTTATGTTTAATGTATAACTGTACAAAATTATAAAAATAAAAAACTGGCGTCTTAACGTGTCTGCTATAATTGATGTTTTAAAAGGATGCGGAATAAGGAAAAGTCGTTAAATGCAAAGTATTTGTGTATTTTAACAACGGCTACATACAACCATTATAGACATGATGGTCACTACATAACACAACATCGAAGACGAAATGAAGAAACGAAGACTTTATTTAACTAGCTTAACTATTGAAACGTGGCATTGAGAAGAAAAGTTAAATGCGAAACAAATATTTAATTTAAAGGGAAATATATTAAATAATTACATTTGACAATTTTCACAAATCTGCGTTGACATTCATGTTTCAATATCAAAATCATTTTATAACATGTATGATTATGCAAGTAAAGAATATAAATAAGGAAACACTTCTAAAGTTTGCATTTCAACGAGATGTCCTCAATGGGAGGTCACCCTGTGCCCCATGTGTGTAAGAACCCCTTGCCGGCCCTCTCAACGCGCACGTGGCCACGGGCAAATGGCTCGAGGGGCCGGCCCAGGCGGTGCCCGTATGTAGATGACGACAACAGTGGTACAGTGCGTTGCCGCTCCTAAAATGTTTTATATATACATGTATATAGATTAAGCATTATGTCCGCTGATTTCTCGTTTAAACTATTCCAATATTTTTTATTTATTAAAAACTATTTCTCAGTATTAAGCAATGGATCTGTTCGCTGCCGCTACTTAAATGTTAAAAAATACTTTCCCCTAATTACTTTTATCAACAATATAAAACGTGTTTTTTCCATTCGATACAACTGTGATTCTGTTGCTGATTTTCCTGTTTATAACAAAGGGTAAAACTACCCGAAAGCCCTTTACAATGCAAAGAAGACGTCATAAGACACAGCGCTGCTATAAACCCCTCTTTTAAATAGCAAAACTATTTGTCAGGTACAGAATACCGTTAAGGCCATCGTGGGTTACACTTTAAAAGCCAGAGGGCGCAATGCGATAGTGCGATAGTACGATGGCGACAATGCGATAGTACGATGGCGACAATGCGATAGTACGATGACGACAATGCGAAAACACTATAGTCATTAGTGCTGCAACAATACGCCAAAAACCGTACTGCAATATATTGTCAGTTCAAAAACCCGTATTGCAATAAATCGCAATATATTGCTAACTCTCACCAAAATTATAACTTGCCAATTACCCGATAATCCCGTATATTCCAGTTTTAAAGCAAATTTTGGTAAATATTTACTATACCGGTAAATGTGCTCAAGAATAACACGAAACACAAACATTCGCTACTTTCCTTAAGTATCAAATACATTTTAGCATTTGTTACTATTTAAAGATGTGATGAAATAACGTCCAACCAGGACGTTGTTTCCACTGAACACGCTTAATTCAACTGACGTGATGTTCCCGTTTTTATACAACGCAAAATACACCCATACTTTCCATGCGACGTTCTACATGTCTGTATAATTTTCGCCTACTTTTTATTGAGACAAAGGATAAAGCACTTTTTATTTGACGCTATAATTTTTTATTGTCGCATTAGCATTAAAATTTTGAAGCGTATTTCCGAAATTTGGATTACAAATTTAATAATGCTCAATTCAAAATCGAACGAAACAGCTGTGCGCAATTAATTCAACGATAATCTGTTCAAAAGCATCGAACGAATGCTCCGATGTAATAACGCTACTCCGTATAATATACTTTTCAGAATGCTATTTTTACCAAAAATATTATTTACACTGCTTTGTTTTGTTTACCTTGTTATCAATATTTCGGATGGCTTTTCATGACGAAATGTGAATGAATTTTTGTAAAATTTTCGTACCGGTATGATGAAAATTGTATCGCAATACAATATGCGGATTGCGTATTGCGATATATACCGATATATCGGTATATTGTTGCAGCACTAATAGTCATATTGTACTGTCGCCATCGTATCATCGCATTGTCGCCATCGTAATATCGCGTTATCGTACTGTCGTCATCGTATTATCGCATTGTCGCCGTCGTACTATCGCAAAGTCGCCATAATATTGTCGCACTGTCGTCATCGCATTACCGCAGTATCGCATAGTCGAATTGTCGCAATCGTACTATCGAATTGTCGACTGTCGCCTTCCGGTACACACACTATTCTTATTGAAGAAACAAAATAGATGACTTTATAAAGATGTACTTTGAAAGAGGTTAAAGTTATAATGAAATAAAACTAAAACCCGATTTGTGACAAACTATATGCCGAATGGTAAAGTATTTATAAAAGTGGTTCCATCTAAGAAAAATACGATGTGCGCTTGTGTACCTGAAGGCGATAGACGACCATTCGACAGTACAATGACGACAATGCGATAGTGCGACAATACGATGGCGACAGTGCGATAGTACGATGGCGACAATTCGACAATGCGATGACGACAGAACAATTACGCGATAGTACGATGACGACAATGCGACGATACGATGGCGACAGTACGATATTACTATCGCATTTACGCCATCGTACTATCGCATTGTCGCCATCGTACTATCGCATTGTCACTATCGTACTATCGCATTGTCGCCACCTTACTATTGCATTGTCGCCCCCTGAATTATAGTAACCACGATGACCCTAATGGTATTCCGTAGTCAGGTCATGTTAATAATTTGGCTCACATGAGTGCTGTTTACCGGTATATCATATGCAAATAAATAACGATGTTGCGTTTGATGAGAAAGCATTTAACGACGACGGCCTTTATGGGCTGATAAACGGCTCTTAGTCATTTAAATGAAATATGTTAATCTCATTATATTATAAACGTATACTACCTTAGCAAAATAAAGTATAGAACAATTGAAACTCGTATCTGTCCGTTCTATTGTTCCCTAGTGTAAAAATATGTGGGGTTTTTTGCTCGAGCGCATTGAGCATCTTTGACGTACAAAAGCAGTTTCAAGTCGATTTTCTGTCAATAAACTGTTATTGGTATCTTTGGAAAGATTTCAACAACACATACAAGTTTATTGGTCCTTAATGTATTACACCGCTTTTGGACAGCACATATACGAGTCTCGCCTTGGGAAAACAAGGCTTAATGCATGTTCATAAAGTATAGTCGCAGATTAGCCTGTGTACTACGCATGTGCTAATCAGGGACGACACTCTCTGTCTAGACTTAATATTATTTTAGAATAGACATCATTTGAACAAAAAAAAACAACACAAGAGAGTAAACTGTCGTCCCTGCTTAGCCTGTGTGGACTACATAGGCTTATCTTGGAAGACAATCTACGCAAAAGCATTAGACCACCTTTTCCAAAAGCGATGCTCATATTTACTAAACAGAGGATGTGCACAAAGTCGACGGAAATAGAGGCTGTTTACCTCATCATGAAAGGAATAACCGATCTTGTTAACGCTCTTCCGGTCGTCACGATGCATCTTGGCGTCATAGCCATCTCCGCGGTTGACACATCTTTCGTAGGGGGGTATAACGTCAGCCTATGTTAAAACATGAAAACATCTGTCGTAAAGGAAGAGGGTTATTACGTTACCCTGTATGAGATTATGAAAACAATGTATATGGGCCTATGTTCAATTAGTTGTAGAACATGAAAATATCCGGTGTAGGTGACATTACGTCAACCTGTTGTAGAATATGAATACATCCGGTATAGGGGCCATTACGTCAATCTGTTGTAGAACATGAAACGATCCGATATAGGGGACATTTCGTCAACCTGTTGTAGAACATCAATACATCTGCTTCAGGGGTAAGACGACAGCCAGTAAAACATGAAAAAGGCGGTAAACAATTAGCCTGTGTCATATGCAGTGATGTCGTTGAATGGTTGAAATACTGGCTAAAGAAAGCAATGCACACACGTTTATGGACGATACGATGTACGATTAAGTAACATATGAAAACGTCGTAATCGGGTTTTGACGTAAGCCGAAAGCAAATATTCTAACATATCGTCAAGCGTAACGACAACAGCCTACATATAATGTCAGGATGTCTTTATAATTATATACGGTCAGAACACTGCAAAATAATAAATATATCGTAGGCGGCGTGACGTGGTCATTTGTTAAATGTAAAAGACTATGTGATATGTTATGGCGTCAGCCTAAATCGAAATTGAAAAAAAATGTCATTAGGCCTATGTGCCTATGCTTGAGATGGTAAAGGGTCGGAATCACAAAGTTTCGTTTGGAAATCGTAACCTGCGCTGCACTTAAGTGAACACTTCATGTGAAATTAGCTTTAAGAAAAAAAATATCCAGGTTAAACATAATAAAATACATGCAATGAATGTATAACTTTTTATTTAAAACATGTTAATGTTGAATAACGATACGAGGCACGATTAAGTAACATATGAAAACGTCGTAATCGGGTTTTGACGTAAGCCGAAAGCAAATATTCTAACATATCGTCAAGCGTAACGACAACAGCCTACATATAATGTCAGGATGTCTTTATAATTATATACGGTCAGAACACTGCAAAATAATAAATATATCGTAGGCGGCGTGACGTGGTCATTTGTTAAATGTAAAAGACTATGTGATATGTTATGGCGTCAGCCTAAATCGAAATTGAAAAAAATGTCATTAGGCCTATGTGCCTATGCTTGAGATGGTAAAGGGTCGGAATCACAAAGTTTCGTTTGGAAATCGTAACCTGCGCTGCACTTAAGTGAACACTTCATGTGAAATTAGCTTTAAGAAAAAAAATATCCAGGTTAAACATAATAAAATACATGCAATGAATGTATAACTTTTTATTTAAAACATGTTGATGTCGATAGACATACGCTCAAAATAACCTTTAAATTTTAATAATGGTTTAATAATGGTTGACATATGAAGCTCATAAAGCTTAAGGCTTACTTTCGCAGCTGGCTTTTTTTTGTATATTTGACACACACAAACTTAAAGATCTCTAATAAGATTACCGTTTAAAGCAAGAAAGAGAATGCCGTTATTATGCTTTTTTTAAGTCATTATTAAATAATAAACTATTTACAGATATTTATTAAAAGTGCCCTTATAAGGTCATGAGTAAGACACAATATTATTTTCATATAAATACCAACCATTGTTTGTTTTCATCATCGTTTTTTGACGTTATAATTGAAATCAATATCAACCAACGAAACTACGACCACGACCAGTCCAGATCTACGAAACTTCGACCATGACCAGTCCAGATCTTTCGCCATTATCCTCACCATTTTTTCACAAACACTTACACAACTTCTTCCACCATCATCACCACCAACATCAGCAACATAATCTCTACCACCACTTCCGCCGCGGTAACCATCGCAATCATTCCACCCAATATCCACACGTGACCTCGCGGTCGTAAGGCGGACACCATATCCATTACGCCACGGCGACCTACACGCTTGTACGTACCACGGTGGGTCGGATTCGAGCCCCAAGGAAGGTGTGCTTCCGGTCCGCTATGAAGTCGTCCAGCTCGTGCCTGCTCCAGTATCGCAGGCCGGAAGGCCAGGTTTGTGAACCTTCCCCGACCACTGTACGATGCTTCCGGCTGATATTATTTGTCCTCTGGATGAGAAATGACGTAATACATGCACTGTGTTTGAATGCATTTCAGAATATCCATTACTTTACTTTGAACATGATTTTTTTTCAGAAAATACAAATAATGACATTATTACAAATGTTAACATTTTGACCCATTCATACATAATAGGAAAAAGGTACCCCTTTAAGTTCTACCAAAAATAACGAGGTATTTTCCCTTATAGTTGATATCTTTTTATATTTTTAGGTTCACATTTTTATTCACGACTATGCAATTAATCAAATAAACTAAGAAATTTAGTGATTGATGATTGAACTTCATTGTAGTAGATATGTGTGGTTATCTGAATCTGCATACATGCATTTTTTCCGTATTTTTTTGCATGGAAACAAGTGATTTTTTTACATTTTCCTTTCGTATGATTTTTACGTTTTCTGGAGACGGGCTATACATTATACATTACGAGAACTATCAAAGTGTTTTTTGCTTAGCCTTATTTCGGCTCGATTCGCCTTTGTCGGCTCGGGTACTTCTTAAATGTACCCCGGGTACTGTAAATATTCTTAAACGTACCCGGTCGATATTAGACTGTACCCGATTTGTATTCCCGACCAAAATCCGATGTCGTAGAACGCGCTACCGATTACCGTAAAACGATATATATCCATCTATTTATCTTTAACAAACTTCTCTTTTTAAAAAAATGCACTAAAAAGCTTTTTGGGTATGAGTTCCGATAGTAGAGAGGTCTTTTAAAAAGGAAAATTGACATAAATTTAAACATGATTAATTTAAAAAAAAATAGCCGACAACGAACGGTTTAGCGCTAAAATTCCCGGGTACGTTTAAGTATATGTACCGTACCCGGGGTACATGTAAGTATACCTAAGAGTACCCGGGGAACATGTAAGAAGTAACCGAGCCGACAATGAATAATCGAGCCTTATTTCGGTTTTCTTTGATCGGTCTATTTTATAATTTCTTTAAGCAGTGGTTTATATAATCAAACGACGTCAAAATTTCCAACAATTGTGGCTTTTTTAAAATAAAACTTGCACTTTTAACACAACATGTATTCACGGCACGCTGCACAAAATGGATAAATCAACGATGACATTGCAAAAACCATTTACCTATGTGTTTGTACAACTCTAACCAGCCACCTTTAAATAGGCGTGGGAATATAAGCAGGGGTAATAGAAAAATCGTTGTGGATCATTATGAATATAAAATACCGTGGTTCACACTCTAATTAACGGTACTGATGCGTTTTCAAAGAGTTTTCAATAAAAAATGATTTTTTGTAGGCGTGAGATCTTTTGTACTCAATATAACATTACTGCAGATAAAATGTAATTATAGGTGCGTGGCATTATCAATTGTTTTATACATGTCTGTATTTCGGGAAATAAAATAATTCATGTTCCCCTTTTAAAGTTAGAACATTATGTCTCAATAACTTGGTATACATACCTTAAAACACATAAAAAGACTCTTAAAACAGAATACAAAATGCCGACAATACAAACATAAATGGCAAGGTTTTGACTGGGGTCTCTATTTGGATAGATATTCCTTTAAACCAACCGAATTTTCTTGCTACTTTTTTTCGCTAACCGGTATTTTTAGTGATGAACCTTATATATGCCGTTTTATTGAAACATCTTTATTTATACAGAGTATTAATGACAAACGACGTTAGAAAACTAGCTATATAGCTATATTTATATTATTATGTTATTTATAAAGTGTATTAATAGATGCTGGACAATTTTTATCATATCCTCTTTATTTTCAGTCCAAAGTCTAAAAATAAAGGTAACATTTGAATTATCGTTTAATTTTAAAACAATAAATATTTATATTTTTTAAATATTTACTTATCCACTTTCTCAATAAGATCTAAAGATAATTATACACATTTTACATTTTCGGCTTACCCATACTATGTTTTTCCATAAACCCATTTGTTCTTGTGGGGTTTAAATCCTTTTACCGTACAGCGACATTTGTTTTCCATCGTCCTCCATTTTTATATTGAATTATTTTTTTATGTAAATCAACAACAAACAAGCAGTACAGCTCGTCTCAATTCCCTCGTCTCCTTGATTTAAATCGTCTTAGAAACGACGTTGAATGACGTAAGAACGCCAGGATATGACGTCACTAAACTTCCGCTTTGCGTGACGTAACGAGACGTCGCTACAACATTCACACATTTCCCTAACGAAATTCTTTAAGTCTCAATTTAATTCGTGTTGCTATCCTTTAACATTAAACTATTTTGACTTAATGATTGATAAAATGATTAATGTATTGCCATTCTGTATGCACAAATATTGGATTTCATATAGAAAATGTAATCTGGAATTTTAACGACATCTTAAGACTCTAGTGAAGATTTAATACGGAGCTCTGTAAATACCGATCCTGAACATATTAAAAAAGCTGTAAAGCTATTGCATCGGATCGATACAAGAACAAACAACTTTTTAGGATGTTACACACAAGTAGGCTTGAACTCTGGCTCATGTTTATAGAAAAACAGAATCTACATTGAGATCAGAAGTAGTGGTTATAATACATGACAGTTGTGATGCGAAAAAAAAGTGTTTCTTATGAAAGAGGACTAAATTAGCTGAACAAAATATTGTCGACCAGAGCCCTATTATCAGTGCTTTCATTTGAACCGTGCTCTTTGAAAAAGGGGTTTAATGCATGTGTGTAAAGTGTCGTCCCAGATTAGTCTGTGCAGTCCGCACAGGCTAATCAGGGAAAACACTTTCCGCTGTTATGATATTTTTCGTTTAAAGAAAGTCATTTCTCAGCAAAAATCAAGTTTAGGCGGAAAGTGTCTTCACTGATTAGCCTTTTTGGACTGCAAAGGCTAATCTGGGACGACACTTTACGCACATGCATTTAACCACATTTTCACAGAGCACGGCCTATTTATATTACTATTAAGTGGCTTAGCCAGAAGCACAGTAAAGTCGAAGAAGTCGATGGGGGCTCAATGACATGCCCGTCAAATCCACCACGGAAATTATTTGTGTACATATACAATCTCTGGAGCGTTATAAGGTTACTAAAACTATATTTGAACACAGTTATTTTTTTTTAGTTTTAAATATCGTTGCTAGGTGAATGCTAATTATCGAATGTTATCATAATTGCATTTACATGTATATACTCGTGTGATTTAAAAACTACGATTTCAGTAACGAATTGCTAAAATTGTGCTACGCGTTTTGTTCGATATCGTGTTTGTTTGTATAATGTGTCATTAACTTAATAAACTCGTAATACTTCTTTAAACCAGAAAGGGACACCTGCATTCTCCATCCGGCGCCTCGTTACTCAGTAAACACCTGCTAAAAATTGGATTCTAAAATATTTCAAGCGACTTTACGGCCTAGATTTTTATAAATAACTGTGTCTAAATGTTGTTAGATTTGGATATTATACATGGGCCGTGGAAAAAAGCATAGGGATAGACAAAAACTCAAAAGGAGCAGCGAATCCGATAGTGAGAACAGGTCATCAAAACCTTTCAAATATGGCGGACCATTGACAAGCGACATTCTTGGTGAAAGTGTTTTATATGAGAGTTATATTGAGAGTTACATTGACAGTAATTCGGAATATAGTGAATGTGAGGCTACAGTTTTCGATCATATAGCATCAACAGTATAACAACCCGGCAACAAGTCGCCAACGGAAGACGCCGACGTTACAAATATGGCGAGAGTTCACTCTGTATCTCCAGGTAAAATTTCTCACCAACCACATGTCATGACAGAAAAGGAACAGCTATCATTTCTTGTTAGCACTGTGACTAAGATAAAAGAAGGCCAGGACTCTATGAAAGCTTTATTTGAGGCTTAATTGGAGAATTCGAAATCAGAGTTAATTACAAATAGAAACTCTAAAGTACAAACACTGAAATTATAATTTACTAAGAGAATCTCAGAAGAAACCCGCCGGGTCAATGGGGTATTGACAACAATTCAGCTCATGCAGTCTCGATTGGACACCCTGGAGCAACAAAGATCAACCCTACAAGAAAACGTACTACCTGACCAATCCACCGCTAATCATGGTCATCCTTTACATGACCCAAATCGCTCATTGACAGCTAGCGGAATCCAGGTAACGGTCAATGAAAATCTGATCCAAAAAGCACAAGAACTTGTAAATTCGCTAGGAGAGGAGGTCAAGTCACAGGTTACAGTTTCCGATGCTATCCGTTTACATTTAAGATTTAATGACAGAACACTGAAATTCACTGTTGGTTCACTTGACCAGAAAGTGTTGTTGCTAAGAAACAAACCCCAATTAAGATTTATACAACAGCATAAACATGTACGGGTTCGCAGCAGTAAATCTAGAATAGAACGTATCTTGGAGACGAACGCACGTGCAGTTTTGCGAAATCTACCTCATGGGCGCTCATTGCGCGTTGACGCCAGTGGACGCATTAAACCACGCGTGCAGCAACAGTCAACCCAGGAGCCAATACAGATTGACAGAGGCCAGGCACAGGACGCTGGTCTCTAGGATGCACCCCGACCCAAATCTATAAGTCTTGCCCATCTTAACGTATGTGGCTGGACGCCATGCAATAATGATTTACGGATTAATCTAGTGAATGGTCTGAATAGTGATATTATATCAGTATGTGAAACGCATCTAGGCGGAAACAATGGATTAAACATACCAGGTTACACGTGGATTGGTTACAATAGACAAGATATGCATGTTAATGCACCAAAACCGTCGGGCGGTGTTGGTCTGTTAGTGAAATCATGGATGTATGAAGAATATGAAATTTCTATCGTGGACAAATCACTGGATGGAATACTGGGCGTTTTTGTTCATAAAAGTACAGATTACGATTTCATTGTATTTGCATGTTATTTGCCACCAGAAAACTCAACTCGTGGTCGTGATGCCCAAACGTTTTACGCTCACTTGCTGTCGCAAATTTACATAAATAGTGAAAGCGACGGAATATTAATAGCAGCAGATTTCAATGCTCGAATAGGTTCAATGTCGGATATAATCGGTGATTTTGACAGTATCCCACATAGGAACGTGCTGGATAAGTCGATAAACCAACATGGTCATGATTTGCTTGAATTTTTAAACGATGCTAAGTTTTGTGCTTTAAATGGTAGATATTATAATAATAACTGGACATCAACTTCCCGGCGAGGTAGAGCGGTAGTAGATTATATCTGTGTTCCACACGACCAATTCACAAAGTGCATTTTTTTAAAAGTTATACCAATGCAAGATATTGTAGATAATTGCGGATTACAAGGGCTACTGGGCGAAAGATCACGATTACCTGATCACTCAGCAATTATAACCGTATTCCACACAGTGTATACAAACAATGAGGGTCATCATTCGTCTGCTAGTCAGGAGGTCAGACGACAACGGTACAAAGTGAGAACCGTTCCAGATGATTTCATGGATAGCGATATCGCGAGATTGGCAATTATTGACTGTATCACAAGAATTGAAACTTGCCGAGAAACACAAAACGAGAGGGAATACCATATATAGCAACCTAGGTCAAGCGATAACCGACGAAATGAACAGAACATTACCAAAATATGATTCGCGATCGACTAGTAAACGCTATAAAACCAGGAAACCGTACCGGAATGACACTCTATCCGATCAGTGGAAATTATTACGTCAACGGGAACGTGATTTTTTAAGATGCATTGATAATCAGCGAGTCAAAACGGTATTGAGACAAGAATACATACATGCACGGGACAATTTCGACAAATCTTTACATCAAGCAGAACGCGCGTATAGAAAGGCAAAAGCGGATGAAATAGAATCTATATCAACAAGTAACCCAAATGAGTTTTGGGATAAGATTAACAAGCTTAGCCCCCGAAGTGATAAAAAATCCCCTGTGAAATTATCGATGATAATGGTAGCGTTGTGCGTGACGAAGATGCAGTTCTTTGCAAATGGAAGCGATACTTTGAAAGTTTATACAACGGCACGGACAATAGTGAATTTAATAGTGAACATTATAACCGAGCAAACATTCATAAAATACTAATAGAAAACAACATAAATGACCCCTTGTACACGCCGAACGTAACCCTTAACGGTAATATCACGATAAATGAGATAAATGACCTAGTAATGAAAGCTAAATCCCGTTCCGCCTGCGGCTATGATGAAATACCATACTTTGTGCTGAAATGCCCCGCAACTATCGCTACGCTGAAAGAACTGTTTCAGCTAATTTTCGACACTGACATCATTCCCTCTATTTGGAGAAAGTCAATTATTTGTCCTATCCTTAAGGACCCGTTATCTGATCCGCGGATTCCTTTGCAGTCCCGAGGAGTAAGTCTGCTATCCTGTGTAAGCAAGCTTTATACCGGATACATTAATAAACGATTGACACGGTATATGGACGAAAATGAAATCCTTGAAGACGAGCAGAACGGGTTCCGGCGTAATCGTTCATGCGAAGACCACGTTTTTTCACCTTACGGCATCATACGTAATAATACGACGGTATTTACGGCTTTCATTGACTTGCGTAAATGTTTCGACTTCATCGACATTGACACGCTTCTTTACAAACTGCTACTAAACGGCATTGATGGCAAAATATATACGTCAATTAAAAACATTTACCAACATTCGACGGCTAGTGTCCGCGTCAATAACAAGTTAACGGACTGGTTCACGTGCCAGACCGGAGTGAAGCAGGATGATACGGAAGGTTGGAATTTGTTTTAAACATTAAATTTACTGCCCGTTTAATTCCAACAGATATAATTCCACTTTAAATTGTTTTTTGTTGTTGTTCTGTAAATTAAAATAAGTTTTTTTCTCTCGAGTTTAATCTTAAAAATATAATGTGTAAACATGTAATATAGTGGTATTTAACCTTTTATCGATTAAATTGGTGTCTGCCGAAAGCGAATCAAGCAGGTTTGACACATTGCGTGAAATATCAAAAAGCAGACGATCACAAACACAGTGATTTTTATTTTGTTCGGTTGAGTTATCCAATGTTCCACCATTCTGAAGTAATGGGGAAAAGACAAAGGAAACTAAATGGCGGTAAACCTTTGAACGCGAAGATCATGAGTTATTTGATAAAAGCCTTTGTTTGCCACACTAACTGGACTAAGAAACATATTTTCGAGGACGAATGCAATTTTCGTAACTTATTTTATTGGCATTGCTGTACAATTGAAAAAAATGCAGCAGCATAGAAGCAGGATTTGCAATATTTTAGGAGCATGAATATCATGATGTAGAAGTTAACTTTGATAAGAATGTGTAAGTCCCTCTTAACTGGTTTTTGAGTGGTATTCGATGAAACGCTCCAAGATATTTGTTTACAAATAAACCTATGTGAACTAGTTGTTGAATATTCTTAGCTTTTATGAGTACATATGTACAGCTCCAGGCGGTTTTCTAATATGTAAAAAAGGCCATAAAACGGAGATCAAAAACGGACTCGATCCCAAACCAAAATTATTTTTATAAAATACCAATTTCCCAAGAACATTTTTTGTTGTTTTTTTTTTTACAGAAGTGTCTGTTGAATTATGATAATTAAACTCTATATCTAAATTTTATTTTCTTAACAACCAACAAAATATATAACTATAATTTATATGATTTTTTTCCAAAGTGGCAAGGAAAAGACCTGTCGTTTCAATATTTGTTGATAAAAAATCCTAATTTGGTCCTTTTTGTCGATAAAAATTTCCCGAATTTGCCACTTTTATCGATAAAAAAATCCCAATAACACTTGACTCCTTTTCCCAAAATGGTTGGAAAAACCCCTGCTCAAAGCTTTTCCTTATAAAGGCAAAAATCATTTAAATAAATTATTTGAACTTGATTTTCTAGAAATACGCAAGACATTACTTAATAATGTCTCGCTTATGTCTATAAAATTGTGTTCAATCAGCCAACTATTGTAACAAACACAATTTCTGTTACCATCAACATTAATTCGTTTTTTTTGTCTTCAGAACAAATTGATAAAAATCGTTATCAAACCGAAAGCAGAAGTTTTTCATTGACAATTTAATCAATCTTATGAAGGTTCCGGAGATAATCCATGTATCACAATTAGTTGATCAGACAGGCTAACTATCTTTTGGGTGTTTCCAGAGATAGACAATGTAGAGGGGTTTTGCTGGCATATGTACATCTGCTTTAAACTGACCCATTCCCAAACTGAGATGTACAAAAAAATCAAAATTGGAAAAAAATCCCATGTTCTCCCTTTTTTGGAAACTAGTGTCATTATAATTTTATCTAAAAAATTGAATTTTAATAACATATGAAAACCAATCAAAGCCAACAGTTCCATACATACTGCAATAGCATTCACTACTAGCATGATTGATCTAATTCTGATGACATCACACCAAAGGGAGATTACTCCATTACAATGGACAATACCGGTAAATGGTTGTGTTTACACTGGGGAAGTGGATTATTATATAATGCTAAAAAGAAGGGAATATACGGTTAAATTTGGATTATTTTTTGGATGCAAGGTTTTGAAATGCAATTATTCTTTTTGTCTTCTTCATTTTTAGCTCCACTATTATATATGAAATATATATAGTGGAGTTTTCCTACTCACCCTGGTGTCGGCGTGAGCGTGAGCGTTGGGATGTTAAAATTTGCGTACCACCTTAAATATTTTCTATGTCACTTGACATATTGCTTTTATATTTTGCATATTTCTTTACCAACATTACCCCAATCTATAAACAAGAGAAGACAACTGTATCAAGGATTTTGTAAGAATTATGGCCCTTTTCCCACTAAGAATATGCATATTATTGATAAATCTATGTTGCAGTTTGCGTACCACCTCAACTATTTTCTATGTCCCTTGACATTTGCTTTTATATTTTGCATACTTCTTAACCAACATGGCCCCAATCTATAAACAAGAGCAGACATTTGTATCAAGCATTTTGTAAGAACTATGGACCTTTTCCATTTAGAATATGCATATTATTGATAAATCTATGTTAAAAATTGCATACCACCAAAAATATTTAAAGCTCGGCTATTATATATGAAATATATATAGTGGAGCTATCCTACTCGCCCCTGCGTCGGCGTTAGCATTAGTGCAAGTGTGATCGTTGAAATGTTAAAGTTTGTGTACCAGCTCAAATATTTTCTCAATGTCCGTCCCTTGACATATTTCTTTTATATTTTGCATACTTCTTTACCAACATGCTGGACCCCAATCTTTAAACAAGAGCAGACAACTGTATCAAGCATTTTGTAAGAATTATGGCCCTTTTTCCACATGAATATGCATATTATTGATAAATCAATGATAAAGTCAGTCGTACCACCTCAAATATTTTCTATGCCCCTTGACATTTTGCTTTTATATTTTGCATACTTTTTAAACAACATGATCCTAATCTATAAAAAAGAGCAGACAACTGTGTTAAGCACTTTTGAAAGAATTATGTTCCCTTTTTATGCTTAGAAAATTAAAAATTTGGTCAAGTTTTGTGTTTAGGACTTTAGGTCTACTTTTCTTCCTACAGTATAAAAGCTATCATGGAAATGCGTAAGAATTATGGCCCTTTTTCCATCTAGAATATGCATATTATTGATAAATCTATGTTACAATGTGCATACCACCTCAAATATTGCCTATGTCCCTGGACATGTTGCTTTTATATTTTACATACTTCTTTACCAACATGACCCCAATCTATTAACAAGAGCAAACAATTGTATCAAGCATTTTGTAAGAATTATGTTCCCTTTTATACCTAAAAAATTGAAAATTTGGTTAAATGTGGTGTTAAGGTCCACTTTATTCTTAAAGTTTCAAAGCTATTGCTTTCATACTTGCAACACTTACTAACTATCAAAAGGGGACTGTGCAGGCAAAGTTATGTAACTCTGACTAGCATTTTGACAGAATTATGGCCCCTTTTATACATAGAAAATTAAAAATTTGGTTAGGTTTTGGTCCACTTTACTCCATAAGTATCATAGCTATTGCTTTCATACTTGGAACACTCCCTAACTATCATAAGGGGACTGTACAGGTAAAGTTGCATAACTCTGGTTGGCATTTTGATTGAATTATGGCCCTTTTTTGACTTAGTAACTTTGAATATTTTGTTACATTTTGTATTTAGATCCACCTTATTTCTAAAGTATCAAGGCTATTGCTTTCAAACTTCAAAAACTTAATTACCATCATGAGGGTACTGTACCTGGAAAGTTAAATTTGACCTTGACCTTTGAATGACCTTGACTCTCAAGGTCAAATGAATACAATTTGCTAAAATTGCCATAACTTCTTTATTTATGATCAGATTTGATTCTTACTTTGACAAAACATCACTTACCTGACAAACCACAATGGACTCCACCCAAACCATTCCCCACGCCCCACCCCAGAATCCCCTCGAAAAACACAAATATTTATTTTTATTAATTTTTTTTTGAATGACCATCTAACCATCCCACCCAAGCTATTGCTATCAAACTTGAAATAAAATCTTATAGTTTGTTTTATGTCTTTACAAATGTTCAAAAGATTATAAAAATAAACCTGAACTCAGAATCGTCTATATTGTACACATTCTTAAAATCATAAGCGATCAATATGTTTCAATTATAGTCCTCTTCCAGTTAGAATATGACAATATTACCTTGACCTTATTGAATATGAACAATTTCCCCATGATGGCTTACGTTATACTGTCAAACACTCGAATAATCAAGCGCGCTGTCTTCCGACAGCTCTTGTTTTTGTATGTGTCTTTATTTTCAGTTGTACTCAGCATTTTTTCCCAATTAAGAAAAGTACCAGTACGCCACCATTTGGGAAAAATAAGCACAAAAACCCCTGAAATTGGGAACTAATGGCCTTCTTTAATTGCTTTGTATAAACAGCACAAACTAATTCCATGATTCATTTGCATGCATTTTGGCTTGAAATGTTCAGTTTCAGTGCCATGTTATTTGTTTAATTGCAGATAATGCACTTTTGGAACAAAATTGACAAAATGTTCCCCTTTTTGGGATGTTTTCCCTTACCAAAAAAAAGTCGCATATAAGTGGTTTACAAGTTTTGCATATAAGTCGCTTAAAAGCCGCATGTTGGGATTTTACATGCAAATGAGATGTAAGTGAAGTATAAGCCGCATATAAAAATTGGATACATAGAAGCTGGGTATAAGGTAGTTATATGCGATTTATATCGGTTTATAAGCGGACTTTAAAGTAATTGAGCAGTTTGCTTATAAGCCGCTTATATGCGCCATATAAGCGATTTATATGCGAGCTATAGAGAAATTGAGCAGTTTGCATATAAGCCGCTTATACAGACGGACGAACGCAAGGACCCACGGACGAACGACGGAAACCATACCATCACATAAGCTCTTCCGGCCTTCTGCCAGTAGAGCTAAAAAACGGGCATGTGCAAGAAAACTTTAACCCATCACAGCAATAGAAATTTTCGCTGCTTTATCGGTTTAAGGGTTAATCACACTTGCAAGTGGGTGGGGAACCAATCAAAAACTGTTTTGTCATAAACTCCATTTATTCAAGTTGTTATGCTTTGAATGTTACATAACCATATAGATAAGCCTTCAACAAGTGTATTGTAACCAATAAAAGTTTAAAATATATTTAGAAAAGAAGTGATAACTTACAATAGCATGTGTCACTTAACGGGCGATCAAACATCACTTACATCACTTAAGATTTCTTACATCTAAACAACGAATACGCCACGCTCGCATATAGACCCTCTTGAAAAAAACTCAAAATCAAGACAACATTTTATTAGTCAGACGGACGTCATTTAACTATATATCATTATTTTATCTTATTAAATAGATAAATCTGAGCAATTATTATATTGAGTTTATGAAATTGTTTTCAAGAAAACACTGACCATTAACCCACCCACTTTTGACAAACTGTGACATGTCTATGCCCTAATTTTATACCTTATTCATCAAAATGAATGTGTTGTTTAGTTAAATTACAATAAAATACACACCATTAACAGTATCTGACTAGAAAGATCTATATATTTACCTCTTTATTGGGCAGCATTGTTTGAAATCATTAAAAAGACACACACTAGTGTTTGACTAAAAATTTCAAACTTGTTGTTGTATTGTGTTGCTCTGATTGGTAAATCTGGACCATGTGTGATATAAATATTAGTTACTGTTAGTCTAGAATTTGCTTCAACAATTTTGTTTATAAAATAGAAAATGCCAAATAAAAAGGTTGTCATGGAAACAGTTTCATAGCACAGTAGTCTGCTAAATACACCAAAACACAGAAGGTTAACTTGGCTTATCAGTAAAGATCAAAGATAAGGCTCTACAGTGCATTAGTACATGTACAGTTATTTTATTACATAGGTTTATTAAATTGCATGCAAACTACTGTCTTTATGTACACCACATTTTATGAAAGAAGTCCTAGGTTTATACAAGGGAGTTAACTATTAGTTAACTATTAGAAAGTATGTACAGGTTATCTTTCTTTAACATTATGGCTTATCACAACTAGACTGTTCAAATGCTTTCACTATATACACATAGAGAAAACTGCCCCAACTTCTGGCGGCCATGTTTTTCCACCGATCTGGACCATTTTCGAACTCAACCGTTATATTCAGATTTTCGAACTCGTCCGAGATATCAATGAAACCAATGTTTTGACCAAGTTTCATGATGATTGGGCAAAAATTGTGACTTCTATAGTGTTCACAAGGTTTCTCTATAGCCATACTGCCCCGCTCCCTAGCGGCCATGTTTTTCAACGGACCGGAACCCTTTTTGAACTCAACTAACATTTCATTTAGACAAACATTTTGACAAAGTAACATGAAGATTGAGCATCAAATGTGACTTCTACAGTTTTCACAAGTTTTTTTTTACCTAGTGACCTTGTTTTTGACCCAGCATGACCCAGTTTCAAATTTAGTCGAGGTATCAATGGGTCAAATATTCTGACCAAGTTTCATGAAGATCGGACAATTAATGTGCCCTCTGGAGTGTTCACAAGGCAAATGTTGTCGACGCACGACGCACGACGGACAAAAAGTGATCACAAAAGCTCACCATGAGCACAGCTCAGGTGAGCTTAAAACGAAATAACACAGGAAAATACTATATTCAAAACTGATTTCGTTATATCACGTTGACATTGTTTTCGTTCTAATCAAGTGACATATGGCTTAAAACACGTACATTTTACGATTTGTTATTCGTACAAAAAACGATATAACACAAGCAAATTATATATTCAAAACTGATTTCGTTAGGTCACGCTGACATTGTTTTCGTTCTAATCAAGTGACATATGGCTTCAAAAACGTATATTGTACGATATGCTATTCGTACAAAAAACGAAATTACACAGGCAAATGATATATTGAAAACTGATTTCGTTAGGTCAGGTTGACATAGTTTTCGATGAAATCAAGTGTCACATGGCTTAAAAAACGTATATTTTGCGATATGTTACTCGTACAAAAAACGAAAGACAACAGGCAAATAATATATTCAAAACTGATTTCGTTAGGTCACGTTGACATTGTTTTCGATGAAATGAATTGAGATATAGCTATCAATATGTAAACATAAACATAAAAAAAAAAATCGATTTTAAGTGGCGAAGTTTTTAACAAATAAACTTTTTTTTTCACGGAGAAAATGGAAATGACGCTGCCCTATGAGTTTTTCAACGACGCTCATACACATATATTATTACGATGTTATTTGAGTTTTCGTATTTTCGAGATTCCTCAACACTGACAAAGGGTTGAACAAATTGTGTTTATGTGGCTAAGTTATTGAACACATACAACGGTTCTTCTCAACGGGCCGTTATGTCAGCCGCGGGCCGATTATAGACGTCCGGTCCAGTTCTGGTCGGGTGTTTTTGTCTTAATTCCGAACTTTGTCGGCTTAAAAACAATCCTCAAGGAGTAAAGTTGTTATGATTGATGTCCTCATTTTATAAGCACGTTTTATAAAACTTATTTTGCTGTATTAGCAGTGGCGTGTCCTACTATTGTGAATGAACAGTCGTTGATATACGTTCACTATAAGCCTAAACAAAAAACAACGTAAATCGGAATAACATCGTTACAATTTAAAATATTACATTTGAAGTAAGAGATTTACTTTTGATACATTTAAATTATTGATAATATCTGGATTAATTCATTAAAAGAAGAATTTAATATTATGTTTCACATAACTGAAAACTATCAATGTGTTTCAAACGGGTCATTGTTTATTATATACACATTGTTTATTATATATTGTACACATGGCTGATGGTCATTTCAAGACACGTGCTGGGAAATATAAGAGGTTTGCAGCTATGGACCTAATTGCTCGGTAATATAGAGACAGTTTCAAGGTGTGAAGATGAAGTTTATTTTCCTTTCGATAAGACAACTAAATGAGAAATGAGACTGTTTAACATTAATCCATGCTTTTGTGAACCTTTATTACGACGGAATGTCTTTCAGACAATATTTTGTAACTGGAAATAAAAACATACGCGACTAATAGTTTTAAGAGACTCCAAACGTTCATTTAAGAACACACATTATACAAATTTATTGTAGAACATAAGGCGTGAAGAAACCGTGTAGTTTTAGCAATTTTATATTCAGACCATATACCGTGCATCTGCCAGTTTTATGTCTTATTTCAAACGGCATGTGTAATAAATTGTATGGAAAGGTCGTGAGATTCTGTACTAGTTTTGCTCAGCATGAAGGCAGAAACCATATCTAAACACTAACATTTATTTTTGAAGATTCCATTGAATGATACGTTTTAAAATCATTATTCGTATTCTGTGTTTTCAAAAAACAACACAAAAATAACAAAAAATAATACACACAGTTTTACACGCATATCTATAATATATTTAAATGCTGTATAAGACGCGGTCCCATTGTACGTACCGTTATAGAATTCGACATATAGAGAAAAGAACAAAACAACAATAGTACAGTGATAATTGTAAGAACGAAAATGGTCCCACAATGTTTCTCTTTTGTAATGTTTAAGTCGTTTCTGAAGACTTGCATTCAATGATGACTATTGGATATGCTATCGGGATTCTTAGTTTTACAAATGCAAACAATGGGAAAATTTAAGTTTTAATAAACAAATTGTTATTTGTGCGTGGTTAACTTATGTGTTAACAAATCTATTTGTTTATAATAAAAATAAAATGTCAAGTACATAGTTGGCTTCTTATCCATTAAATATCACTCAAATCAGTTGAAGTTCGGAATAATAACAAAGTAATAATTATTTGGAATGATATGTTTTTTTTATTAACATTGACACGTTTTGCTTTCGGTATTGTGTGCCATTCTAAACGGTTCACTGAACATTTGATGCATAACTCTTTGTCAAAATAAGATTCCTATTGTGAAACATGTTTGTTTCTGCATAATTATTTTTTTCTTTATATAAATTGGCAGACTGGAGATTACGATTGATTCCTTAACGCTTTATAGTAAAAATTCGTGGGACTGATAACTTGTTCTAATCTTTAGTCGACTATCCATTCACCTGTAATGCTTTTGATGATGGTACAGTTTTTAAGAAAATCGCTATTATTTGACTCATATATATGTTTAATTAATCGAAACTATATAATATGCCGGCACTTTGGTTATATAGGTGTTCCACACTATTGGTACATGTATAAATTTAATAAATTTAATAGTTGTTATGTACTCAAATTTACACTTTGTTACGGAATATATCATTTACACAGACAAAATGTGAAACTTTATAATAAGTAAAGAGTTAAAGAATTTATGAAAAACACATACACTGTAATTTCAGTTGCAATAGCATGAAAGGAACCGTATTTTACAATGTGGTGCTTTGAATGGCAAAGTACCAATTAGGCAATTACCAAACAGTGATAACAACAACTCTATAGAGAACATCCACACGTTAGTACCAAAAGGTCAAATACGCACGAAACATACACAGTTTTATATGTCGGTTGCCCATGCTTTAAGAAAACTATTCGAGTGACTGATATTACTAAAAATCTGTACAAGTTCCTTTAAACTCCGTTTCACTTAAGTTCAGAGGGCCTTAAATCTATCGTCTACAATATGATTGAATTTCTAGTGAACATATATAGTCGGCTTTAATCTGATTCGTTTAGAATAAATCATTAAGAAATTACAAAAGAAATCACATAATAATTTGGTTATGTTGTATATGAAAGATGATGTTTAAATGATTTGATTCAGCAAGCTTTAAGACCATCTGTAAGAATGTATATGTCAATCATTTTAAACCGCCCTGTGTGTATTCTTTCACGGTTGTATCGCGTTTTAAGTAACGAAATCAGTAACAACAAAATAATACTAGAGCTACAATAAAGAAGGAAATAGAGAGTTTCAAGATAACTGTTCTTATGTTTTCTGTCTACGCCCATTACAGTATGTCAACAGGTTCGATAATAAGCGCCCGCCAACATCCGTTTTGTCGCATGTAAACGTTTTTTATTTACTAAATTTTATATGGGGGGGGCTTAGTACTTACAGCAGGGGCGAATCCAGGATTTCTGGTTGGGGGGGGGGGTTATTGAAAGATTTGCTGGGGGTCCAGGGGGGCCTGGTTGGTGCAGGGCAAAGTCCTGCTAGAGGGTCCAGGCCCCGTAAGCTCCACGATTTTAGTGATTTTGAAGGCTTTGACAACCACTTCTCGAGCATGTCACGCCTTATATACTTTCATCAAAGTACCTCATATAATACCAACAAAGTGCATAGTTTTTAGTTTAGGTGGTTCAAGGGGGCGAAGCCCCTCGGAAGCTCCACTATTTAGTGGTTTTGAAGGCTTTGCCAAGTTCAAATAGGTGATTTAGATCTAGTTAAGTGTGAAACATCATATGAATTGACTTTACTTTGGCGATTTTAGGGGGGCGTACGCCGCGTCCGCCCCTCACCTGGATCCGCCTACGATAGTAGTAGTAGTACTAGTAGTACTAGTATTAGTAGTAGTAGTAGTAGTAGTAGTTGTAGTAGTAGTAGTAGTAGTAGTAGTAGTAGTAGTAGTAGTAGAAGTAGTAGTAGTAGTAGTAGTAGTAGTAGTAGTAGTAGTAGTAGTAGTAGTAGTAGTAGTAGTAGTAGTAGTAGTAGTAGTAGTAGTAGTAGTACTGTAGTAGTAGTAGTAGTAGAAGTAGTAGTAGTAGTAGTAGTAGTAGTAGTAGTAGTAGTAGTAGTAGTAGTAGTAGTAGTGGTAGTAGTAGTAGTAGTAGTAGTAGTAGTAGTAGTAGTAGTAGTAGTAGTAGTAGTAGTAGTGGTAGTAGTAGTGGTAGTAGTAGTAGTTGTAGAAGTAGAAGTAGTAGTAGAAGTAGTAGAAGTAGTAGTAGTAGTGTTAGTAGTAGTCGTAGTAGCATGTGGGTACGAAAATTTTGGGTAGGAAAAAATGGGTACGAAAATTTTGGGTACATTTTCCGCCTAAATTGGATTTTCGCTAAGAGACTTCCTTTGAACGAATATAAATGTAAAAACCCATATACAAATTAAACACTAGTAAGGTATAAAACATAATGTCGATTAAACGCCTTTACAATATAAAGTAAAAAGTGAAAGGCAAACTACAAAACTCATGCATTTCCCAAACGTTATTTCTCGATTAATACACAAATTGAGGAACATGGTTATGTTATAAATAATATTTCCAAACGCAATTTGATGCTTGTAATGATTCACCAGCGTTCACGTTCATCACAAAGTGTACCATACTCCTGCGGGTATATTTAACCATCAGCACCAACAGATTGTCTCGCCGCTGTAATGAAACAACTGGTATTATCGCGGTACTAAATTAATCAGCATCCGCATCAAAACACCATGTTTTTAAATATTACATATGTAGTATAGTATACTACAATTTATTGTCTCCCTTTTCATATAACAAACATTTACTATTTTTTTGAACTCTGTCTTCTCGCAAATACTCGTTCACCTACTTGTTATGTTCTATCATAATCACTAATTACTCCGATGCAATATGCGCATTGGTCTTTAAATATAAGCGTTTTATTTCATTTTAAATTTACTGACCACGCTTGCATTTGCCGAGACCGTCTTGTGGACGCAAGTCCACGTGGTTAATATTTTATTCAAACCCGGTGAGTTAATCTGTTTTCCTTCATTTAACAGTATTGTATTATGAAATGTGTGTTGACTAGTGTAATTATTGTGATATTCATTTCATTCATATTTCGTACGTAATGACTCTAGTTTTGTTCTGTTTGTTAAATATTGTCATTGTTTTGTTTAGGTCTTTTCCGTCATGACTATATTTGTCAGTGTCTTCAATAAATACACAAAAAAACTCCATGCATTTGGTTGCATCATATACCCCCATTCCCACACCCACTATAAATGGCGCCCAACGGGGGACAAACGTGCGACGCAAGGACCAGGTTGGCGGCTGGACAAGATTTCAGGAGGGCTGCACGGTTGGAACCACGTTCATTGAGGACGGTATCACGCTGTCGGAATGGTGCTGGATTCGGGAGCACGACAATCAAAAAGAGGCGGGTTGACTTCCGTTCAGCTTCTAGAACCGTTTCGGCAGGACCTGAAGTACTTCCGGCGTGGACAGCTCGTCTTGTGCACTTTCTCGTAAGAGAAATCCGCGTATTTTTATTGTAATGTGTGTGTGTGACGTTTTGTTTACACCACGTGACTGTTGTACTTTTAATTGTGAACTTCGTCATCAGTAACTTCCGTGATCGTGCTTTGTGGACGTTTTTTGGATGTGTTTGTGTAAATTTGTATTCATTAATATTAGTAATTGGATTGACCACGTAAGTTTTGATTAATTGAATCTATTTTAATATGTACGACGCCCTATTTGTGCGTATGTGAAAACAAATTAAATGTAAACATAGCGTACGAAAACACGTTATGTATTCGGTTAGGTGCCTTTTCAGTCTTTAACAATATGGTTATACTTTAAAACATACGTATTTTATGTTAGTATTCGAGGAAACGTTTATATTTAATATAATTTCTTTGTTGTTTAGGTGTTTTACGGCATGGCTATATTGGTCTGCGTCTTCAATAAATACAAATAAACCTCCATGGATACGGTTGAATGATGTGCCCACATTCCCACTCCCACTACATATATATCGAACAAATGATTGAGTAAACAATCGTATTTGACTTAAACTTCATTTCATAATTAGTTTTATATTACGGAAAGCATCAAATTTTAACAGTAGTCACAACAAAAACAACACCACTGCCGTCACTCTTATTTATCATCACATCGGATTTTTCCGCGGTTAAAAGGTTACATAGCACGCATAATTAATCAAACATGAATACAGAAAGATATGACAAACAATTAAAATTTTGTCAATTTACAAAAAACACGTGAAAAAAACAGCTTAAAGTGAATCGATTATTTAAAATTGGTAAATAAAAAACAAGCTTATCAAACAACTCTAATTTGGTATGCATTGACATTGTAGGAAAAATTACTAAATATGAATTAAGCTTAAAAACAGCCTTCAAGGTTTGGCCTCCAAGTGTTTCAAAATTAATTGCATAAGATCCTCCTGTAGTGACGACAATGCCTAAGTATGTAAATGATTTAACAATTTTTAATGCTTGGTCTATGTTAATAGATTACATATCACTCCTAAGTTGTACCCCTTTTTCAAACACCATGCACCTTGATTTATTTTAGTAAACACATAACTTCCACCAATCATAATATTCATCCAACAACAAAAAGCTTTAATTAGTTCTACCTCTGTTTCTTTCATTATTAAAATGGCATATGCATATAGCAACACAAATAATCTTAGCACACCAATATCAATTCATTTAAAACCATTGAACATAATAATAATGTTCTTTTAAGTCATTCAAATAAATAGAAAATTGGAATGGTGATAATGATTCGCCTTGTCTTTACCCTAAAAACAGGTTAAATCAGCATTACTTATTGTGTTGCCTAATTTTATTCTTGATTTCAAATTTATAAAATATGTAGCTTAAACATTTTATACCAAATAATATCCCTCACCAAATAATCTAACGCTTTGGTGAAATCAATAATTTGGTGAAATCAACAAGTATGGCATACAATCTTTCTTGTTCATTTAATACATAATAAATGACACCATGTAATACACAAATGTTATCAAGTCTTAGAGTTCCTATAGTGTGCCTGAATCCTGCCTGTGACTCTATGTAGACATGATATTTTTCAGCCGAATTGTTAAGCCTATTGTTAAATGTTAATGACCATAATTTCCCAAAATAATTTAATAATGTTATCTCTCTGTAATTACTAACATACTGCTCATCACATTATTTATGTAAAAGACACAATAGCCCTCTCACCACCACCCTTCACGAAAATTTCCATATTCAAACATGTTATTAAACAAAGTCAAACCATTCTTTAACAAAAGTTTACTACTTATTCCAAATTAAAAACAAATATAATTCAGCAGAAAGTCGGGGCCACGTGATTTATCATTTTGTTATTGCTTACCAGCACGAAATACTTCTTTATCAGTAAATGCTGCATTAAACTCATTAACTAGTATATCTTATTATCCATATAAGTACTGGTCCGGATAAAACAAAACATCTGCATCAGTTTGAAAAAATCTAGAGTTACGATAATTAATTTATTTATAATAGTTTAAAAACTCCATACTACTTATATTTAAGTTATTGTCTTTGATTGTATTATTCTTTAACCGTTTCCAGTAAAGTAAAGTAAAGTTATTGAGGCATTCGAACAGATACAGATTGTGGTTTATGAGAACATATTGGCACAAATGCATGACTGATGTGACACTTAACTGCATGGATCTTTCACGTATGGTGATGATTAGTTTGTGTACTGTGACCATGATTTAATAGGATTTCCAGTCAACTGCACGATCAATATTATACATTTTTTAAGGGTTTGATCCTAAATTCGCTACCACAAACACATGCAGACATGTAAAATGAAAGCTCAAACCTGGCACCTTAGCGATAACGGTTTGCGAGACATTGTAAATCAATTATTAGCGTTACTAACGCTTTATTGAAAAACTTTTGCAAAAAATCTCAGTCAGTCGTGAACCACTTTCCTTGTTTGAATATAATGCATAAATTCCTCACAAGTTCTGCTACTGAACCTAAACGCTTGGCAAGCTGCTAAGTTGTAGCATTGTCGAGCACATTGAAATTGTTTGTCAGTTTGAAGAACAATCACGGGGTCACCACTAGGAATCCCAGACTTTTTCCGGAAGTACTGCATCCGCACGAGACCGAACACCATTGACAACACTGAACAACCACTGCTATATGTGTATTGCGTTCCATTTGAAACAAACGGTTATAGCGCATACAGTTGAATTAACTATAAAATTACTATAACATAAAATTAAACACAGTTTTGATAATAAATGGATCATTTAAAAGTTGCATTTTCTTTTCTAACTGCATATATATCGTTATTATTTACCTGCGTGTTGTTCGGGTTGAACAAGATGTTAAACGATTGTGTTTACTGTTTCTTAATAATGAGATAATTTTGGCAACATAACAAGCGAAATGATTTTCATAAAACATGAATTGCGATGTAATTGGAGTATAACCTAGTCGAAACCCTAAATACAATTTGCATTTCTATTAAAAGGAATTGTTAAAAAAAAATTGGAAATGTAATATACAATTAAATATATACAATAGATGTAATTGTGTATAACCTAGCAAGAAATTAAATGGAAATGCAATGAGATAATGAATAGACAAAGGGTTTCTGTTTAAAGCTCTTTCTAAATATGTCGATTTTGATTACATGTATTTAAATACATGTAACAGATATGTTGTTGAAACAATACACACAATTATTTTTAGAGTTAAAACGTAGTCCTAACGATATCATTCTTGTTAACTCTGTATACAAACTTTGTCTAGAAGCAAATTATTCGCATGTGACACATATCTAACTTAGATTGTCAGTACACTGGTTCTTATATAATTAGTAAATGAATACCAGTTAAGCCTTGAAATTCTTGACAGGTCGTTGATATAAGATTACATTTAATTCAATTAAAACTCAAATGGCATCAGGCGGTCATCCGGAATCGTGAATAGAAGCTTGGACAAAGAACAAGAGAAACATGACCCGTGCCAATATATATAATGTTAGATTTAATTTATAATTTGTTTCGTTCTGATAAAATTCCACAGGCTTGAGACAATACGTATCACGCAATTGAACGGTCAATTACTAAATATGAAAATTAAAGTAACGTTTTTTTAGAAAGCTATAAAATCCGTTGGTGAAGGCAACCGACGACACGCACTATTGTATTGATAAATAATCTATCAAATCAGGCAGAAACTGCCTCTCAATATCCCGTATAAGAAAGCTGAGACTTGAAAAGTTAGGATCGATATTGACGTAGTGCCTGATTATCGGTGGCTTACACTGGTTCAGTCAGGCTATTTTGTTTAACAACAGGAATATGAGAGCTGTCCGGAAAAATGTGCGAAGGGCATTTAATTGACTAATTATATAATTTTATTTATTAGCGTTTGCATTTGTCTAAAAACCAATATTATAATATTTTAAAGATTATAACACTTTCACGACAATCAAATCAAAGGACATTACTTTTATTTAAAAAGCTGTGAAACATTTCCTTAGTATGAGAAGTCAACATAATATTTGACATCGGCTGGCATACCAATACCCTAGCAAATGCGTGCATTGTTAATAAAAAGTTGATTAATTTCACATACAAATCACAATCCGATGTTTGTTAATATCGTCACAAAGTGATTGACACATTTTTGCAGTAATCACATTACCTGTTTGGTTATCTCTCATGTCTGGCCCATGGTATATCACTCATTTGTTGGCGTGTATTGGTCTCCTTATCAGTATAATGTTGTTATGGAACGCACATTTCTTTCACTTACTCGTATTTCCATGAATTGTATTATTGATGGTGTTGTTATACTAAAACAAGTTTGAATTTGTTTGAGTGTTCACACAATAACAGCAATGCCTATGACACTATAAACATTAAACAACTCTTCATGACGACCGACTGTAAATGGAGTGATATCATATGCATCTCGTTATAAGACAAAGTTGTAAGATTGTCAGTTTGTCGGTTCCTTGAAGTAACAGTTGTCAGAAACGGGCACGAATATCAGTAAGACGGCATGTAAGCCTGCAAGATATAGACACTAAAAGGTTCTCCAAAATATAAAGGCCAATACACATGCACAAAGGTGATAGGGTAATAGCAGTATTTAACGGAGAAAAGAAATATATTTACTTATTTATGGTAAGAAACGGACCATATAATTGTATAAGTGTTTCGTTTTTCTTAGATTATATGACGTTTAGAACTAATAGCCTTTTTTTAATTTTAAATAGATCTTAAAATCTTTAAATAGAGGATCTACTTATTTTATATGCAACAATGTGAATAGCAAAAACATAAAATAAACTTGTCCCAATCAATAATTCCTTACTTTTACGATTTAACTTTTATTAACGTTAGATGCTTTTTTCCATTACGAACATATTCTTCCCACTAAAGAGATTTATTGTGACAGCAGTAGAAGGTTACAACTGTTGAATTAATCGTTCTATTGTATAAAGGTTCATTCACAGTTATGTGCCGTTTAATGTTTACCTTTGCTTTGTTAAATCATTTACAAATGTAATAAAAAAAACGCATAATAAAGTTTGATTTATTTCACAAGCGATAACTGCTCATAGCATTAGTTTTAATGTATTCTATATTACCTTCGTAATCTCTAATTAGGATCCAAAAACTTTCCCGCTAAACAGAATAGGTTTTGACATTCAAGAGGAGTAAATGTTAATCCGAAAGTGCACCGTGTATCCAACGTACAGTTGAAACTTGATAACGGTACACCGGTGTATTCCGGAGTTATTCAAATCTATATAAACGATATGATCACTTGTGTTAATAGCAATAGTAAAGTGTGAAACATAATGTCGACGAATGCCTTTACAATATGAAGTAGAAAGGGAAAGGCAAAATACAATCATATGCATATCGAACCTTTTATTTCTCGATTAATGCACCGATACAGTAACACAGGTTATGTTATACATATTATTTCCAAAACAAATTTCAATGCTGGAACGGATATGTGTATTCAATGATTCACAAACTGTCTCTTCCATTACGCAATGTACCATGCTCCTGTGGGTATATTTCAACCAACAACGCCAACATATAATTCGCCGCTTTAATATAATAGATTTTATTGTTTACATATAAATAAGCTAACTGAAATATGGGTGAATTTTTGGTTTCAAATATAGAAAACTATCAGAATTTCGTATCTTAAACGATGATATCCGTTCTCGGAAAACGGCTGGGAAAACGGTACTTATGATTGATGTAATTCATCTCATAATGAGTACATGCTAGTATGTAAATATTAGCGTCGTTGAAGAGAAATCGTTATTTTTGGAAACCACAAATAAATTGTTGCGTTGGTGAATAGCATAGCTGTTTCTCATCGTAAGAATGTATATAATAAATGGAATAGTTCATGGTTGCGGTTTTCAGATAATGGTTTCGAACTTGATGATTGTGTACAATTGAATTCCACTCCCACAGTGGGCGGCCTGTGCAATACAACGTCACGCAATGAACTCATGCGATACAACCTATCGGAACACCACAACGTAATATTTCCAATATATCAAGAATGATTAGAGTATCTTAAATGCAAAATAGTTATACATAAACGTGCAGTAAACAAAAATAATATACAAAATGCAGTATCCTCATTGGTACGATCACATATACGTAATTGTGACATCGAATGCGTTTCTCGTTGCAAAACACTTTAATTGTTCAGACACTGAGTTATCTTGGTTAACGATCCAAGAACACAATCATACACACGTATAATGAGTTATTTTGGTAATACATAATTTACTTTGATTCATGTACAGCATAATACTATGTAGCAACAATTGTTCTCCAGACACAATGTCAGAAGACAAATTCTTATTTACACCTACTATACTTTTATTTTACTTATGCAAGTTACCAATTACCTAAACAACACATAATTGTACTATACATGCAACATACACTATAAAAAGTTTATTAGGATTCACGATGTAGAACATACGATTACATGCAAATGAAATATTGCAGTTAACATATTACAATCTAAACTGGTTCACAAACCTTATTTCACATTGCGGTATGACGTCATTATAGACGCATGGGTAGTCTGCCCATTGGAAGTCTTTCTGGCGTTCAAATACAGCACACTCTCCTGCCGACCAATCCGGCTCATCTGGGGCCCAGCCTAGTGTATAACCCAATCGACATTGTTATACCAACTACGACCAGCGTCTACGATATACATATTAAAACTTCAATATTCATATTGATGTAAAAACAGGTGATGGATTTATAATATTACTATGTGACATGGCATCAACAAATAACAAACAAACGCGTACCGAGAAACGTGTCTGTTGCATTTGTGTCCACCCATATCCAGTGTCCCTCTTCAGGCTGGGTAAGTCCCAACCAAAAGCGCCCTGAACAACAATATTAAAATAAATATATATTATAAGAGTGCGTTACTTTTTGTATACTGTCTTATTACACGATATAAATTGAAAATGAAACTTGTTATTATGTTGTCTTTTTATGCGATCGCATTTTGCAACGATTCTTTAAGTTTGTTTATATATGTTTAGGTCAAAGCAGAGGCGTGCATGATCTGTTCGAAGAGAGTACGTTAGTCCATACCTTGAAGGTTGCGAGCATGGCTCCGTACAAAATCGTTCTCTGGTGCCGAATTAACGTGTATCATGTTCCCTCCATGTGACTTACAGAAATGCTTTGCGAAAAGACGCAAACATAACGTAAATTACATGATCAAACCTCCACTGTTGATTTTGCTATGTTGAAATATTATTAGGTAAAGATTTAATAACATTCATCTGTATTTGATCGGTTAATGAAATGTTGGAATATACGCAAACGGCATTAATGCATACATTAGACAGTTAATACATCGATTAACTAAAGAATAGTATTTTAAAATGCAACGTTTAATGTGTTTAAATGCGGCGTGTTCGTACCATAACGGTCACAATGAATTATTTGCTGGAGTTATAATGTAGTTTCGGTTTCGGTTTCATGATCGTAGAACGGCAAAAATGCAAAATATTCTATTATTTGACAAGTTACACTTATTTTTTTACATAGCCTATTCCCGCTCCAGTTTGTCAATAAGTATGTATATGCCAATCTCTAGCATCAATTAGTGTACGTCAATTTATGTGAAAAACACAACAAATTTGATATTAAACCTGAGCTGCCGAGAAATTTGCGGGCGAGTTACCAAACAGGAAACATGATCCTCCAAATACCAGCCACCCATCCGGACAACTAAGCCCGCCGTCCGCTGTGAAAAAATTAAATTTATAACGGGTAACCATTCCCATACAATTCTTAATTTAATGAAATAACAACAAATTATTTGGATGTTGCTGATGAAAAAGATTGATTATCATTATTGTTTGCTAATGTGTGTAAAGAAACAATAAATCGTTATTGTCTTATAATAATACAACAACCAGCTAACCCACAACACAATAAGCCAAAACGATTGTTTTCCCAACTAATATGTTAACTTCCATTATCAAAGCAAGTCGGCAAATTGAATATATTAACCGTGAGAAATTCGAACCTATAAATATTGTTTTATATAATAGCATACTTTCACAAATGCATGACTTATAAAACACACATGGGACTGATAAGGTTAAGTCTTGTGAACATGATAGCATTCATATCTTTTACCACATTAACGTTTCAGCCACTACTCTAAAAGATGTAACAGTTTAAGGTCAGAGCAATTGTGCACGCACGTGTGTATCATGCGTTCAGCTAATAACTATATTAAACTATATTAAACCGGGTCTGAAACAATGGGGTCAATGGTCATGGTAAGTATGTTTATAAGTGTGACAAATGCGAATGACTGTCATATAGAAGGTAAAGAATTGATAGGAATGTTATCCAAGTTCGCGATCTGTAATACTATATGTTATGGGTGTTGTTGTGAATTCGCTTTAACACTCATATGCAGGTCCACGTGAAAGGACCGGTTGAACCTGTCGCTATAACGATAGTGGTTGGAAACACATAAATACATTCAATAGATGGGGCCAAATAAAACTAATACTACTGTAAGTCCCACTATATGTTCCATTGTTGTGAACACTATATGGTATGTATTAAATCATGTCATTTGTTAATCAAGTTGATCAGGCGCAGTGTGCGGTCTATAAATATTATTTACATAATACTCAAAATGCGTTGATTGACTAACTCTATAATAATAATACCGTTTTACAATTTGTTAACTGTTATATGTTTATGATAATATCAGAAGAACATCTAAACCCTAGCTTTATGAAAGAGAAATTTTGTTTAATTTTTACAATTCTTAAACAATCCAGAAAATCGATATCAATAGGTTTTGTAAAGTTTTGTATTAAACTATTAACACTCTAATCCAATGATATAGGTATTTATTATTTAAAACTGTTATTATACAGTCTATTTTTTGTGTTTCAGAATGGTGCTGTATAGTACACTTGTATAATACTTATACAAATAGTATGTAATAATACAGGTATTTAAAAATTAATTATCGATAAATCGATTATTAGGGTTTCTAACAATTTCTTAGTTTAGCGTTATGTTTAGAAATAAAAGAATCAATTAACAAATTATTTTTTTAAACATCTCCGTTAGTCGTTTAACTTTGATTGTTTGAATATAATGCAAACATTACTTTTTAAATAATCAACATTTTTCAAAACTTGCCATTAAGTCACTTTCACTCACAACAGTCATTCTCATTCCATCAGTTTTACATACCTGTGTATACTGCGTAACAACCGCTTCCATGACAAGGGACGATAGAAGCATTGAACAGCTCACACGTACTGTAAGTGAACATAAACGCTTAGCAAGCTGCTAACTTGTTACATTTCAGAGCACAATGCAGTGTGTTTTCAGATTGAAGAACACGTACGGGGTCGCCATAAGGAATCCCAACCTTTTCCCAGAAGTACTGCATCCGCACGAGGCCTAACACCACGGGCAACACTGAACAACCACTGCTATATGTTTACTACGTACCATTTTAAACAAACGCTTATAGCGCATGTCAAATAAATATAAACATACTATAAATTAAATTAAACACAGTTTTATATTAACTTATCAGTTCAAAGTGGCATTTTCTAATTGAATTTATATCGTTAGCATTTACCTGTGCGTAGTTAGGTTTGAACAAGTTGGTGAAACGATTGTGTTTTCCCCAAACGTAACAAGCGAAATGATTTTCATAACACATTAATTGCGATTGAATTGGATTAGTCGACAACTTGACTAGAATATACATTTATTTTAAAAGGAATTGCTAGGAAATTAAATACACAATCAAAGGTATACAATATATGTAATTGTGTGTGAACTAGCAAGGAATTTATGACAATTAAATAAGATATTAAATAGACAAACGTTAACTGTTTAAAGGCCTTTCTTAAAACCAACATATTCTCAATAGGTCGATCTTAATTACATGTATATAAATATATGTAACATAAATGTTGTTGAAACGATACACAACATCATTTTTAACGTACCTATGTTTACACGTAGTCCTAACGATATCATTATTGTTATCTCTGCATACAAACGTCGTCTAGAAGCACATTTACCGAATGCTTGATCTATCTAACTGAGAATGTAACTACACTATATGTTTATTAGCTCAATACCACTAAAGCCGGTGAGTTCTTGAAAGGTCGTTGAACATTCTATTTTGAATTCAATTAAGACGCAAATGTTCTCACATGTCATCAGGCGGCCATCCGGAATCGTGTATGGAAGCTAGGGCAAAGAACACAAAAACATGATCCTTTTCAGAATATAATTTTATATTAAATTGTATAATTTGTTCTGTTCTGTTCCAACTCCTCACACTTAAGACTCTAAATTACGTAATAATACGGTCAATCGCTACATTTGAATATTAAATTGACGTGTTCAATCAGAAACGGTAAATCTCAATTAATATGAGCAAGGTACGCACATATATGTGACACTATGGTAGTGAATGGCCATACAATGGTGCTAATATTTTTATAAAAATAGTTGACATGCGCCTAAAACCAATGTTTTATTTCATATATGTCTTGTATTTAATGTGATTCTGTAATTGTTTTTTATTAACTTCCTCTGCTCACTTATAACATGTCCTACTTCTTGTTTTGTTATAGATAAAAATGTGTCGCACTAATTGAATGACATATTAATCTTTTAGGCTACCGAATAACTTCATTGCCTTATTATATCACGTTATTATTCACCTTTCGTAATTACAGCCACAGGAAACGGATAAGATGTTCGTCGGATTTCACGCACACAAAACATCTTTAGATGAAAGAAAAATATGTTTAATTCGTTCATAGCGCCCGCAGGCATGAGCAGGGTTTATTTTGCCCCACACCATTTTTTTCAAACGAAGCTTTTGCTATTTGTCTCTTCAGTATGGTTGCATCTACATATTGAACGACTTTAACAGTCGTGTTCCCCTTTGTTATTTAGAAAAAAAATGTAGCATTTTTTTATAAGAATTATTTTGTTCAGCGGCCACATATTTTGACCATGAAATAACGGCCTTATGGGTTCATTCCTACAAAAGGCAATTGATGAGATTGTTGTAACGGGGCAAATCAAAACTGCAAAAATGACGAAGTGAAGAAAACAACAACGATCTTTAAAGCTTACTATATACTGTTTTAACGCACACTGCACAACAGTCTATGTATAGCAATTATTATACAATGTATGCGTGTCTGATGAACATATGCAATTTCAGCATATTGTTCACGCACTGCTCAGACAGACCGCATAGTTTCTAAAAGTTGGTCTCAAAGGAAAAAGGCAAAGTTATAACAAAATTTATTAACGCTAGATAAAGTTATTATCCGATCAAAGTGGTAGGGTTTAAGTTCATATCATTTTGTTTTTGACCATAAATTGTTTCTTTGACATGTGACAATGAATCCTGGACGTAAGATTTCAATCACAGCTAAAAAGCTATTCGAAAGTCCCACAATGAAGGGTAAGTATTGTTCTGCCAAAGTGAATTTAACAATTCCATCATAACTGTCATAAGGCGAAATATTCAAAGATATCTAAATAAGTCACATGCTTTTGTCACAAAATAAAACGAAGACCGAACTGTAAAACAATTCAACCGCTATGTACAGTGTGTGGTAGCCTAGTGGAAAACTGCTGTAAGGTGACTTGTAAATACAGGATAAATATGTCGACAATGAGGGATAAAATATATAGAGAAGATAATGCCAATATGGACATATAACACTCAATATGAAATGAAGGTAATCCGTTTGTGAGGAAAACCGGCGGTACGCACTGTTTTATCGGTAATTTATATTAATAGGACAAAAACTTCACTTTAACATCCTCTATAAGAAAGCTACGACAGAAAACGTTAGAATCCATAATGACATAGGGCTTGGTTATCGGTGGCTGACACTGGTTCAGTCATGCTATTTTGTTTACCAACACGAATACAATAGCTGCCCGGAAAAATGTTCGACATACGTTTAATTGACCAACTATGTAATAAATGTTAGTATTGTATGCGTTTTACTGAAAACCAATATTATAATACTAAAACGTTCACGTGCATCAAATCAAAGAAAATAACAGTTATTTCATTTACATTGCGTTGGAGCATTTCATTAGTATGTGAAGTCAACATAACATTGTACATCGGCCTGCATATCAATTAACTACCAAAAGTGTGCATTGGTTATCAAATGCAACCGTGTTTAACCATTTACAATTGAACTGACAAACCACATAATAACGTTTGATTTATTGAGCATGTTATACATGTTCATAGGTTTATTTTAATTTAGAATAAATTACCGTCAAAATCTTTAATTAACAAAAGTTAACGCTGAGTAGAAAATATTTCGATATTCTGAAGACCTCCATCGGAGTAAACATTAATCCGAAAGTGCCCCGTGTCTCAAACGTGCAGTTGTAACGGTATAATGGAAACAATTGTATTCCGTAGCTATTCAAACCCATATACAAATTAAATGATCGGACTCGGGTAAATAACAATAGTAAGGTATGAAACATAATGTCGATTAAACGCCATCACAATATACAGTCGCAAGTGAAAGGCAAACTACAACATACATGCATTTCCAAAACGTTTATTTCTCGATTAATACACCAATACAGGAACATGGTTATTTTATCAATATTATTTCCATTCAAATTTGATGCTGGTAAGGCCTGTTTCAATGATTCACCAGCATTTACGTCCATCACGCATTGTACCATACTTCTGTCGGTTTATTTAACCACCAGCGACAACAAATTCTTCGCCGCTGCAATAAAACGACTTTTATTATAAAGCCCGATATTGTCGCGGTAATAAAATAATAATCATCTGCATCAAAACACCATGTTTATATATCGGAAGAAATGGTTGAATAGACAATCATATTCGATATTAACTTCATTTCATAATTACTTTAAAATGACGTAAAGCAGTACATGTTTACAGTAGTCACACAAAAACAACACCACTGAGCGTCATTCTTATTTATTATCGCATCGGATAGTTCAGCGGTAAATAGCAATCGTGATACATCGGCTATCTCGGATTCCTCCGTAAGATAGGCCTCGTGGCTAACGGTCGCCATATTGCCTTGTATTACTACTTTACTACCCAAAAGGTTGTCAGTCTATTGTTATGAGGCTGTATACGATGCGCGTTGAACTAGCGCCAAACTTTTTACCGAAACTTTGATATTAAGAGCACTATTAACGTTCATTTGTTTTGCATTTTGACCTATTATCCAAGTGATTTACTTTTCCATTATTATTTAACCACCCTATCATCCAAAAATTTTTAAGATGAAATTACGGTGTTTACAAAACCAACCAAACCGAAAGTGAAACTGGATGCATTACGTTTCGCGATGTAAACATTACATATTTGTTCAGTTTGAGGAAGCGAATCGATAATAGACGGTGGAATATGTATGCAATACAGACTATCATTGTAGTACTGGCTAAAAAATACCTTTTATGACAGGCCATGTTTAGAACGTTAATCAAAATAGTGACCATAAATCACTACAAATGTCTGGGTTGATCATTAATATAATTAATGCACGTTTCTGATCTAATTGCCTGTATCTAGTTGTAATTACCATGATATTGATAAAATTAAAACGTTTTTTTCATAAATTAACATTACATGTTTTATTTTTATCATTTAGGTAATATATAATTGTATCATTTTCATCATTACATATTCTGAAAATAATCTAAATTATCATGATTACTTTAAAGTAGCATTTTTTATTTTTTCTCATTATTTTAATGAATTTCCACATTTGCTTGATTCAAAATAAAATGTATTAATAAGGGTTTCAGTTTTTAATTTTTATCCAATTTTTAGTTCGAATAAATTTAAAGTACTAACTACATACATGTATGTGAAATGCTCTTGAGTTCGTTTCCTGGGCCTAGAACCAGTACTTGGGTGTCTCTTGGAGATTTCTTAAGAATGCTCCCACACTGGGGATCAAACCAGTGACCTCCAGATCATTAGGTGGACACCACATCCATTACACATCAGCGACCTTTAATTAGTAAATTACTTTAGTATTGCAGCATTATATAATATAATGTTGCTACATATTTTTGGAAAATGATTAATGTGCAGTACTAATGAAAAATCTAAATGCATACAATTTTAATTGTGTATATTGTGTGATTATTAGTTACAAATTCACTTTTTACAGGTATACTGGATTATGAAAGACTGATAAACATAATTAAAATTGACAACTCATCTCCCCAACGATACTTTGTGTGGCTCATTCTCAGAACAAACCCATAGTCAGTGAGAAAACTACAGTGTAAAAAGACCACTTGATTGTGACAATTATGGCTGACCAAGCAAATGTTATCATTTAAAATAAAGAAAACTTCCAGTTCAATATACATTTTATACCAATTATGACATTGACCAACACAGAAAATAATTATAAGGTTGATTTTCCCAAAATTGACTGTTACAATTGGATACTGTTTTAAGCTTCACTCTACTTTGTCTGAAAATTAAAGTCCTAAATGTTGTAATAGAAACATACATATATAATGTTTAGTTTTACAAGTATATATATATATATATATATATATATATATATACTCTTTATATACATGTGTATGCTTTGATTTTTTTCTATTGAAGCCAAATTAATATCCCATTAGATAGATAGATAATATCACAGCAGTATTCCTAGTTTGTCTGCAAGTACTGCAGAAATCATGGATTATTATTTTACTGAGTCAGCCTTAATCTTTATATTATAATTGTTAAAACAGATTAAGATGTGCATAATACAATTGAGGATGCATCAAGATTAAAAAAATGGTACATGTATAAATTAATAAACAATCAATAACAATCAGAAACTGTGCATTTTTTCAGTATTGTGTGAAAGGATTTGAAGTAATTATGTGTTTTTGAAATATGATTTATGTGAATTTGAATAAATATATAAAATTTAGGGATTTTCTTAGACAAAACTGTTAATTACATAGCAAAGTATTCAGAATGTATTATTGTAATATTCATTCGAATTTTTTAGTACAATAAGCACTTTTCCCTGGCATTTGTATTTATAGTAATTGCATATTTTATTATTCTGACAGCATTTATAAACTGTGTTCATGCAAGCATGAACACGGTTTCATTTTTTGAGTATTTAAACAAGAGGGCCATGATGGCCCTGTATCGCTCCACTGCTGAAAAAAAGGCTGAAACAAATTTCTCTGCATGTGCAAATACTTAAATATAGGCCCTATTTAAGCACATGTACACATTTGTGACCTTCTGGGCTGGGTCAAATTTAACCCCAGGGGCATAATTTGAGCAAACTTTGTCAGACAACATCTTTCTTCAAAAGTTTAACATGATTGCTTGGTTAATTTAGAAACAAAATGTGGTAGCCCTAGGTCCTAGAGTTAAGGACAAGAATAGTTTTAAAGTTGTCACAAAATAAGCAAGATATAAGCGTATATAATGTTCAATTTTGTGACCCGCGGGTCAGGATCAAATTTGACCCAAAGGGCATAATTTGAACAAACTTGGTAGAGGACTATACGATGTTATTGCATACCAAATTTCGTAGCCATAGTCCGAATGGTTTTCGCCAAGAAGATATTTAAAGATTTCACAAAATAGGCGCTTTATAAGCGTTTATTAAGTTTTGTGACCTCCTGGGGCAGGGTCAAAGTTGACCCCAGAGGCATTATTTGAACAAATTTGGTAGAGGTCTATTAGATGTCACTACATACCAAATTTGGTAGCCCTAGGCCCAATGGTTATGGACAACAAGATTTTTAAAGTTTTCACAAAATAGGCCCCATATAAGCGTATGTTCAGTTTTGTGACCCCGGGCAGGGTCAAATTTGACCCCTGGGGCATAACTTGAACAAACTAAGTAGAGGATTATACAATGTCACTACATACCAAATTGTGTAGCCCTAGGCCTAATGGTTATAGACAAGATTTTTTTTTAAGTTTTCACAAAATAGGCATTATATAAGCATATGTTCAATTTTGTGACCCCCGGGGCAGTGTCAAATTTGACCCTAGGGATTAGATTTGAACAAATTTGGTAGAGGACTATTAGATGTCACTATATACCAAATTTGATAGCCCTAGGCCGGATGGTTATGGACAAGAAGATTTTTGAAGTTTTCACAAAATAGGCCTTATATAAGCATATGTTCAATTTTGTGACCCTCGGGGCAGGGTCAAACTTGATCCCAGGGGCATAATTTGAAAAAACTTGGTAAAGGACTATAAGATGCCACAACATACCAAATTTGGTAGCCCTAGGCCCAATGGTTATGGACGAGAAAATTTGTAAAGTTTTCACAAAATATACCCTATATAAGCATATGTTCAATTTTGTGACCCCCGGGGCAGGGTCAAATTTGACCCCAGGGGCATAATTTGAACAAATTTGGTAGAGGACTATTAGATGTCTCTACATACCAAATTTGATAGCCCTAGACCCAATGGTTATGGACGGGAGATTTTGAAAGTTTTCACAAAATGGGCCTTATATAAGCAAATTTTCAATTTTTGAACAAATTTGAAAGAGGTTCACCCCAAGAACATTCTTAAGAAATTTCATCAGAATTGGACCAGTAGTTTAGGAGAAGATGTTTAAAGGAAAAGTTAATGCACGGCTGCACGATGGACACATGACCTTTGGCCAGTGGAGCTAAAAATCAAATTAAACGTTTAGTTATGATGTAAAATCAGTTTTTATATGCAAGTGTCTATTTCACTTATAAATTAAAACAGCATATTATACATTATTGAAAAGATTATTCCAAGCTTGATGTCATTTTTCAACTTTGCATAGTGTAGTTAATTGAACATTGTATTGAACTGTATGGGCAGATATATTTTTTAATTTATGTATGTTGTATTATACAAAATGCATTATTTCTACCACAAGTAGACCATATAAGGCCTACTGCTACTAAAAAGGCACTGATTTGAATTTGACACTGTTTTTGATGCTCATACAAAACTTTAATTATTACTTCACTTTAGTATATTAAATATTTTCAAGTTTTTGTTCAACATTTTTTGCCAAAGAGTGTCTTAATGCATTTGAAAATATACTTAAAACAAACTAAAAGTGCATTTTAACATACCTTTTTCCTGGTAAAGTGTATTTGGGATGATAAAAAATACACTTGAAGAGTATTAATGCTGGAAAATGCAGAAAAAAATACATTTGTTTCTGTTAGAAGTGTGTCTGGTCTGCATTTTAAGTGTATTAAATGCACATCAAATGCAGATAAATACAATGCCAATACTGTAACATGTATTGTAATGGACATAAAATGCACTTGTTCTTGTAATTAAATGCTTTAGTGAATTGAAATAACCTTTTATAACGTTTTAACAATTAATAATACCTTTTTATATAAATTTTCTTTTGAAATGTGACACTTAATTGATTTTTGCAACACTAGTAAGAGATATAATTTGTGCTCATAATGCTTTATCATTACACTATATAATATCATTTGTTGTATGAAAATTACCCGTAAAATTCATGTGAAAGCTCAAGAGATCAATAGCAGCGTGCTATACCCTGCTCCTTTTTACATGACTTGATGGTATTTGGTCCCCAATTCTACATGGCTAAGGGCAAATTAATGTGCAGATTTGACAAAATCATAACTGGGATCCAATAGGCAGACTTTCATATTACTTGTATTTAATTTAAATCATGATCTGAATTGCTCTTTGGCAAATCTTCGTTGGTCACAGTATTCAACTGAATTTTGTTCACGTTGTAGTGATTATATTTTCAATATTTATCAGACAACATCTTTCTTCAAAAGTTTAACATGATTGCTTGGTTAATTTAGAAACAAGATCAATGCATCATAACATAAAATTAAAAAATGTGTAATAGTAAAAATGGCAGCAAAAAAGCACTAGATTATCTGCCTTAAATCTGAGAGGTTATGTTGATGTATAGGAATTTCTCATAAATAATGTGTTCCATAGTTGTATAATTGTATAGTCACATGCATGAGTGTTGTCAATATCACAATACCAATTAAAGCCTATAATTTACTAAAACAATTTTAAGTTTGATGTGTGTTTTTCTCAAGATCTGTTATATATATATATATATATATATATATATATATATATATATATATATATATATATATATATATATATATATATATATATATATATATATAAAAGTAAAAACACGTGTCTGGGATTTTAAATATATATTGATTTAGCCAACGCGTTTCGCATAGCTCATCAGGGCATAATACAATATATTACAACGTCAAAATGTCATGGAGATAACGTCATATCAATTATGACGTCATAACGTCAATAAATATTAAATGAAATTTAATTTGGGTTTAAATACATGTATAAAATGTTGTTCTTTTGCTAACCTAGCTGAAATATTGTTCGAAAATAGCTTATAAAATGGAAATATTTTAAATTTTGGTTCATTATGTGAACATTCATCTAAATGTTTACTTAAAGGCATCTGTCTTGTTGAGGAGTCTCGCATTTGTTGTTCATGGACAGATCGCCTATTTCTAAGTTTATCGCCAGTTTGGCCTATATAATATTGTTTGCATCCATTGCATACTAATACATAAATCACATTTTGTATATCACATGACATATTAGTTTTTATTTTGTATATATATAGTTAAAAAGTTAACATGCAATAAGTTTACTGTAATTAAGTGACAAATAGTTTTACTGATTTGGTGGGATGCATATATGCAGATAATATCATGGTTTGTGCAGAGGACAGTAGCAAAAACAAGAGCTGTCTCCGTAGGATGACATACGCCCCGATAAACGCTTTGATAGAAGTTATGAGCATTTTTCAAAACCTAAACGCCGACCCTAAGTTCAAGGTCAAAGGGGTCAAAATTTGTGTGTGTATGGGAAGGCCTTGTCCATATACACATGCATACCAAATATGAATGTTACATCTGAAGCGACATAGAAGTTATGAGCATTTTTTCGAAACCTAAATGCAAAGTGTGACGGATAGACAGAGGGACAGTGCGATCACTATATGCCCTCCTTTGGGAACATAAAAATGTGTTTCACATTGTTTTGGTAAATTAGTAATGTTGTTAAAAGAACAGAATCATCAATTATAAAGTTATTGATTATAAAGTGTTGCTGGCATATTTGATGCATTCATCTAGCTATAAGAAGGTCCCTGTTTTATCCCCACTGGCACTGAGCGAGGGTTCTCAAAATCTTTAAACAATATGAATAAGTACATATAGGGTCGAGAAAGCCTTGTTGATATGGGGGCTAAACACCTGAAATCAAAGCGACCCAGGTTAAAGGCCGAGGCCAAATAAATAAACCAGAGGCCGCATGAGCCTGCTATACTCTGAACAAGTATTGTTTCGTCTCATAAAACTGGCTTAAGTGTCTTACTAAGCTTTAGACTTTGAGTTTCAGTGCAATCTATCTAAAATAAATTGGTTAAATTAAATAATAATTTGTAAAAAATAAACATTCTGCACAAATTCAATTATTTACTTTACCTGTGTGCATGAATCATTTCAGTCTTGATGGTTAGTGAACTATGTCAAAAGCACCATAGCTATGAAACACTTGTATTTTAAATATATTGCAATGTTCCACAGAAATGATGCTGATGATAATTCTACACGATCATGACATGAAAAATGATGAATAATTAGATATATTTCTAAATTCTATTTCCAATAACAATTCGGTTATTCCAATACCAGTTCACATGCTTCGTACACAGTTGAAAATAACACAAATTCCACTCAACAACCGTGACACATGTACTCAATTTTTCGCAATTAAAATTGTCTTCTACTGTTATTGTTGTTGTTGTACTTTTGAAAGTAGTTCGAAAGATGGCGACTATTAACACAGAGATTGATTTATGAAATAAATCGTTTGCTGATCCAGAGTGCGGTAAATAGGTTACATAGCACTAATAATGAATCAAACATGAATAAACAAAATATGACATACAACCACAAGCAACAGTCAACAAAGTTTAAATCAGACTAAATAAATGGAAGTTGAGACAAAAACATGTGAAGATATCACAGTTTATTTCAAGCAGTTAAATGTTCACTTTTAAACTGAAATTGACTCGTAGAATTTAAAATAGTGTTAGAGTCTGACCACATAAATAATCAAAATCGTGCAACCCAAAGCATTTTACAATATTTATAATGTCTGACCCAATCACCCGTAAACAGACGTACATAACAAATGATTGGGAAATTGCATTTCCATATTGATTTGAATTAGATTTTGGCTTCAAATGATATTTTTTGTCATTTTTGTACATTCGGTTACCAAATACAATATTTAAACTGGAAGCAAGAGATGCTTTCTTGAAGATTAAACATGTGGCCACGTAAAATACAACGCCACGCAATCAAATCTTGCAGAACAAATAATAGGAATACCACTGTGTAATATTCCCTGTCTATCAAGAAAGAATTCTCTGTGATGCGAAATAGTAATCACTGCGCGATCAATAAACAAATATAAGATTCAAAAACAGAGTTTTTTTTATTGTTATGCATTTGCAATCGCAGAAACTACTAAAATTGTAAAGGTTATACTATTATTATTTAGGTTTTTATTTATTATAAATGGTGTCAAATTAAAATAAAAAGAGTTCACAATAGTGACATCGCATGCGTTTCTCGGTGCAGAAATTTTTTATTGATGTAGGCACTAAATTATCTTGGTAAACGATACAAGTACAGAGTCATACAAACGTACAGTAAGTAATTTGCGTAATACATTTGTTATTATGACGTATGTACAACAGAAGAATATGCATCAATAATTATACTCCAGAAACAAAATCAGAAGATAAATTTCTTTTGACAGCCGATATTATTTTATTTTACTTATTCAAGTGACCGATGGCCTAAACAACACAACTGCATGCCACATACAACAGTGTATTAACATGCACAATGTAGAACATACAATAACATGCACATGAAATATTGCATTAAACATGTTACCACCTTAACTGGTACACAAACCATATTTCAAATTGTGGAATGATGTCAGTACTGCCAACACTGACGTCTGCAACAGACATATGCATAGACACGTGAAATGACCGGTTGAACCTGTCGCTATAGCTATAGTGGTTAGCGAGACATAAATACATCAATACGATGGGCGATAAATAAACCTAATAATACTGTCACTACGAATATATGTCCCATTGTTGCTATAAACATTGACTGATATACTAGTTGATCCTTCTCAGTGTGCGGTCTATACATATTATTTAAATGTATAGAGAATATGCCATTCATGTTGTATAAATGACATTGCATAGTAATATCGTTTTGAAATATGCTTAAAGTGAATGTTGTATTATAATGTGATACGCACACATAAACCTTATTGGTTGACAAACAAATTATGTTTACAATTTTAGTATTCTTGAACTATCCATAAATTTGGTATCAATATACTTTGTTTTTATTTGTTTTAAACCATTTACACTCGAAGTAATATATATATATATATATATATATATATATATATATATATATATATATATATATATATATATATATATATAGTGTTAAAAGTGCATGATCTATTCTATTTGAATAGTGTATAGGAATTTAATAAATATATCGATACATCGATTATGAGGGTTTCTTACGGTTTAATATTTTAGCGTTATGTTTAAATGCAAGGAAATTCATTAAAAAAGTTATTTAAAATATCTCAGTCAGTCGTATAATTGTTTGAATATAATTCATGCATTGCTTTTTAAATATGCGACATTTTTCCATGAGTTTTACATACCTGGTATACTGCGTAACAACCGCTTCCATGGCAAGGGGCGATAGAAGCATTAAACAGCTTACAGGTTCTGTTACTGAACCTAAACGCTTGGCACGCTTCAAAGTTGTGGCATTTGCGAGCACAAAGCAATTCATTGTCAGTGTGAAGAACAATCACATGGTCGTCACTCGGAATCCCAGCCTTCTCCCGGAAGTACTGGATCAGCACGAGGCCGAGCACCACGGGAAACACTGACGAACCACGCAATATGTTCATTAAGTTTCATTCGAAACAAACGCTTATAGTGTTAAAATTGAAATATTTATAATCTTGCTATAAAATAAAATTCAACACAGTTTTCATAATAAAAAGATCATTTAAAAGTCGCGTTTTTAGTTACTCATTGATCGATATTTTTAGCTCTGCGTCGTGCATTTTGAGCAAGATGGTTTTACAATTGTGTTCATTGTTCTTAAATAATGCGATAACTTTCGCAACATAACAAGCGGAATGATGCTTATAACTCAGACATTACGATGGAATTGGAGCGCAACCTTTTCAAAATCCTGAATATATTTTCAATATTTATTGAAAATGAATTATGCTGAACATGTCGAAAATTAATTTGATTATATAAAGTATAAATGAGATGTAATTGTGTTTAGACTAGCAAGCAATTATAAAATTGAAATAAGATAAAACATAGACAAAATGACACTTTTGAAACTCTTATACATATTGCATTTATTCACGGAAGCAAATAACCATTGTATTATGCCTAAAACAATGAAACTGCCAAAGTTATTACTATGGTGCAATTCGCGCGTCCGGAAATCAGCTTCTACACAAGAGTATTATCTGATTGGCATGTATATCTAAATCACGATTGTAATGGTTAATTTTATGAATGGTATTTTGTGTTATTTTTCAAATAAATAAGCTAAACAGGTAGCAGCAAATTCGGTCTAGCTTATAATTACTTTTATCGTTGTGTTAGTGCAAGTTGACACCGTGTTTCCAATTTCCAATTACTATTTAGACAGTTGCACATGTATGCGTTTGTTCAACGCCAGTTTTGTCTCGCCAATATATTGCTTGTTGCACACATTATACGTCATGAGTTATACTGCTTTTACTGTTTCACAGTTATGGGTTACCTTGTGTGGACGACATGTCGCCTGGTATGCTCTTCAATGTTTAAGTTGCTAGCATAATCTTGCATGTTTAGCAACAAGCAGTGTTGCATGGGAATAACGCACCAGGGACATTCTTCACAGGTTTGGATTGTGAAACACATATTTATACGTATAAACACTTATATTGTTCTATATAGGATGAGGCATAGCAAACAAACCGTTATATTTAAAGCAAACGTTTTTGTATACTTAACCCGAATTAAATGAGGCATTGTAAAGGCGTTTTTTGTTTCTAATAATCTTTTGAAAGCAGCGCACAACATGGTATTCGCACAGAACAAAAAGTCGCTATTTTATTTCGTAGGCATACATTGATAGCTATAATAAATTAAAGTTATTGTAGTTGTATAACTATATAGTTAACCGCCGGCTGTACACACTTCCCGACATTTATTATCCCAATAACATAAATCAAACTCTACTATCGCCTTCAATTTCATATTATGATTTAGCAAACTAATTAAATTGAGCGCTATTTCCCATTAAATGTATTAAACATTGAATGAAAACCTACCTTTTTTGTTTGTATTTCATTATGTAAAAATGGCGGAGTGTGATAAATCAAAACCAATGTTCATACAATATAAAGGCTTTTTTATAATTTCACCTCGTTCCTAGTACACAAAATGCACAAACAATGTTTAATAGCACTGTTAGCAACTCAAAAATTATCGTTTTATGAAATCATAAACAAACTCGAAATTTAATTAGATACTAAATTTGTAACAGTGTTGTTTTGATGTTTCATTAAAATATATAATATATAATCTCGCTGATATTAATAAAACCTGCAGAACGAAAACAATGTTTATATGCGTGTTGCGTTCAAAAACATTACAATTGACATACAACAATTACTTAATACAAGCCTTAATACTTATTAACGTTGATACATATATGTTATAATTCTACACTGCAACCTTAATGCCATTTAGTGGTTAATATTAAATAATTGACACGTGAAATGTATAAATTTGGGTAAGCGTTATACATATATACATATTTATATTAACTAAAGCTTTGTAACAGAAAACCATCCTATCCAATCACAGCTTCGGCAGCTTTGTTCAGGAGGCAATTAAGTCAGTCAATAGTTGATCAATAGTGCGGAAGCTTCAATGTGTTTACAAAGTGTTAGTTTCAATCGAATCGCCTAACGGTGTGGAAGTATTAAGCTCCAAACACTCAAGAGTCATTACATTTAAGATATAATAACTGTAAAATGAAATTGTAAATTAATTCAAACAAGTTTTTTTTTCAACAATAAATTATACCTATTCGTGACTCAGAGATGTGTTATATTGTTCTGTTATTGGATACAATTTATACACTTAATACCCTTTTTTAACATATACAAAAACATGACCATGCCAAGAATTCAGGCTTCAGATTTTAAGATTGTATTAATTAGTTAATTTAAATTTAAATTGAATCTATAATCCCATGCATTATCCGCATGTTAGCTAACTAAAATATATCAAATATAAACATTCAGTGTTATACGTCCATCTTATGTATTATTACAAGTACACGCTTTTCTATTTTAATTTATTTTATGTGAACATTATGTTTACACTGAACGTTTAGTGTCACGATAAGAATGATAAGAATGACCTCTCGCTGGTGTTTCGCATTTGTCAATTTACTGAAAGTAAATACGGTTGACTATTTATAACTTGATGAATTATACCATAAACCTCTGGTTTATAATAAAGTTGCGATCACTATGATGCGTCAAAATATCAAGTGAAATGCTTTGATAAGGTGCGAGCGTTCGCACGCCCCATTTCATTAGGTGTTTAACAGTTGCTACTTTTAAGTACGCTAACAATTGTTCTTGGAATGCGACGTCTTGATGTCGTCTAATGTCTTAACCGCATTAACTGCACAAGGACAACTTATTTAAATACAATTTAAGATTAATAATACAAATATCAAAACCTTGATTTAAATATGTGTGTTGCTATGTCCGTCTTTTAAAATACATGTTCGTATGATGTGCCTTTGTTGTAATGCTAGATCTTTCATGCGAGATTTAAATCCTGCCGGAACTGTGTTTCGAATGCCCTTGCATTTCGTCACAGTTGTTCAAATATCTCAATAAATGTGTATAAGGTCGCCGTGGTGGAATGGATATGTTGTCCGCCTAGCGACCGGGAGGTCACGGGTTCGATCCCCACCGTGGGAGCGTTCTTTAGGTCTCCCCCAAAGACACCAAGTACTGGTTCTAGGCCCAGAAAACGGACTCGAGAGCATTTATATAAGTCTTAGGCTTTCGATGCAAACGAGCTAAAATATATAGGTTTAAACTAAATGTGTATAGTTTGCACTTAAAATTTACTGTTCTACTCTTTAAAACTGCACTTAATGTTTAGTCAAAATATATTGTTCGTCTTAACTGTTTTGGATAACTTAAGTAAATGTCAGTCAATTTGGAATGTGTCGCGTCTATATTTTCAGAATTTCTGTTGACATGCCTCTTTAAGTAATAGATGTCATTAACATCACGTGTTATTGTATCGGATTTGTGTTCGAGTTATTTCAGACCAGGTTCCTTATCTGTTAGACAACTTCATTACATACCAGGCAGAATGTCGAAACAAACCGGTCTTTTAATTCTACTTGCTTTGTTGGCAGGTAAATACTATGTGATTGTTATTATTTATATGACTTATTTATTGCATATTATATAAAAGTATTTATTTAAATACTAATGCTATTCAGTGTATTTAGGGAAATACAAATATTTGATATAGTGTGAAAGTGTTTAAACAGAACATAAATTTATTTACCACTTGTACAATAAGTACATAATCATTACATAAATACATATATTACAAACATAATATAAAGTCACAGTGGAAAAAAGAAGCACATTCAATAAAACAATTACATAACTAAAAGAAGATGAACTGATTTTTAATTATAAGTAATAGCAGTTCTATGAGACAGTGCTAATTTCATATAAAGAGCTAGATTTTTCAGAACATTCTTACAATTAGTATTTAACAATGAATTCAATAACGCTTGGATTAACATAGTAGTATCGTCTGATATAGTTTTGTTTAATATCATTATATCTAGGACATATAAGTATCCAATGATATTCGTCTTCCAAATCATGCATATCACAATATGTACAATAACGTTCATTTCTTTCAACTCTATTTACATCATATCTACCAGTATGAATATGCAATGGATGAGAACACATTCTTATTTTGCTAATAAAGAATCTTAGGTTACTAGGCAATATATCTTAATATGATTCATACTCAAAATTTATTTTAAGATTTGCATACAAAGTTAACACACCATTATTATCCTTGTCGATATGCCATAATTTTTTGAAAGTATCAATCACTCTCTGTTTAAACACTGGTATAAATGATTAACTGTTGACACAAAATGGATTATTCCAAACATAATTAAACCCGTACTGAACTAACACATTTTTAACCTTAGTTAACCAATTGCTTTTACCATTATTACAATCTAGGTACATATTATACACTTCTTTGAGAATAATATTATCAGTTTGAAGTAAACGAAACCAATATTTAATTATCTTAACATATCTGACAATATATAATGGATAACGTGCCAATTAACTATATGCAGCAGCATTTGTAGTTCTGATATTTACATTTAGTATCCTTTTACAATATTTTAGGTGAACCATTTCAAAAACCTTAGATTGACCGTGGCCCCAAATCTCTGCCGCATACCATAAGGTAGATCCAACAAAGGAGTCAAACAGTAGTTTTGGATTCAATTTATATTTGTTACAATTAGTCAATAAAACATTCAAAGCTTTAAAAGCTTTACCAATTAGTTGTTTTTGGTTAAATGCAAAATTACCAGTATAATTGAAAACTGTTCCTAAATAAATAAAATCATTTACCACTCCCAGTGGGAAACGATTATATACAAAATTCTCTGATTGCAAAAGACTGCCTCTTTTTCTAAAAAACATAACTTTCGTGTTATCTACATTACCATCTTGACTCCATTTAGTACAATAACTATGTAATAAAAGTAAACTTTGTAATCTCTTCAGGCTAATTACCAAGAATTACCATGTAATCAGCAAATAGCAACAATAGCAAGATAATATCATTCAATTCTAAACCACAATTTATATCTTGTTGTAAAAATAACTCGAAGTCATCTATAAACAGGGAAAACAAAATCGGCGAGATTACTTCCCATTGACTTAAGCCTGCAGCATATTAAAAAAATCGGAATAATTATTACATAGCTGAATGAATGATTTAACTTTATTATACATATCTTTAACGATGCGCAACAGTTTACCTATTATACCCTTTTTATATAATATAAGCCACAGGCCATTTGTTAAAACGCTATCAAAGGCTTTTTTTTAATCCACAAATACACAAAACAAACGTTTAGTATCATCAATATATTTATGTACTATAGACGATAAAACAAATAAAGCATCAACAGTAGATTTACCTTTTCTTAATCCAAATTGGGCATCCAATAAAATACAATTTTCCTCACAATAGGTATTAATTCGTTTATTTAATATTGCTGTGAATATTTTTGATAAGCAACTAACTAAAGTTATACCACGATAGTTGTTAACATTATTTTCATCTCCCTTTTTATGCAGAGGTATAATAACACCCTCACCCCAATTACTTGGAAAAAAATCCGCTTTCTAATATTTTATTAAATATATCACATAAGTGAGAGGACAAAATATCCATATATTCAATAAAATACTCATTTAGCAGAAAAACATTCCCATAAGCTTTCCATCGCTTCAATGATTTTACAGCTTCTAAAATTTCATTTACAGATATTTGCTGATCCAAACTTTCATCAGCATCATCACAACAATCAAAATCATGAGTTGAGGCAAAATCCTCAGACTCGGAATCAACATTTCGAGTTATATCGTTTCCTAGTTCGGAAAAGTATTTAAAAAAGAGTATAAAGACAATTTATGATTAACAACATTTTTGCTTTTAAAATAGTTCCTAAACTATTTTGGTTTAGACAATCTCAACTTTTAAATTTCCTTAATTTGTTGTAATTTATAACAATTTCGCTTTTTCTTAACTATAAGCTTATATCTTTTTAAAAATATATATAATTGCTCTCTGTGTGCAGATAATTTATAACGGATGAAATTACCTAATGCATAAATATACAACTGCCTTGAGCGTTCACAATCTAGGTCAAACCATGGCTTATCATCTACATTTTTTGGTTTGGTTAAACGAGACATTTTTTGTAATTGTAACATCCTTACGAAATAAAGGATCTGTAACATCATGTATAATTGATGTAAACTCAGTCAACATATTATATATTGCTGATCTGTAATTCAAATCTACGTTACATATTACGTTATTCAAAGCAGATTGTTATCCCCACGCTTTTTGAAAAGCGTGGGGATATTGTGGTTATCTTCGCCGTCCGTCCGTCCGTCCGTCTGTCCGTCCGTCCGTCCTGGCCACTATCTCCTCCTACACTATACGCACTAGAACCTTGAAACTTACACACATGGTAGCTATGAGCATATGTGCGACACTGCACTATTTGGAAGTTTGATCTGACCCCTGGGTCAAAAGTTATGGGGGTTGGGATGGGGCCAGGTCAGAGATGTTCACTCATTTTTTTATGTTATTTTACATTAACTTCTTCATTTCTACGCCGATTTACTTCAAATTTGATACTGAACATCTCTTATGACAATACGGTCAATCTCAACTATGCATGGCCCCATTACCAACCCTGGAGCGCCCCGCCCACATAGACCTCGCCCACCAAAAATGGCCCTTTACTATAACTTCTTCATTTTTACACCGATTTACTTCAAATTGATACTGAACATTTCTTATGACAATACAGTCAATCTCAACTATGTATGGCCCCATTACCAACCCTGGGTCGCCCCCGCCCACATAGACCACGCCCAGCCAAAATTGCCTTTTACTATAACTTCTTCATTTCTGGGGCGCCCCCTGGGTCAAACATGCGGCGTGGGGATACGCGTCGGCCTCTGTCGCGCCATTTCTAGTTTTGTAATAAGACAAGATCTGAAATTACTTTCAGTTCTACTGACCATTTATGAATAACAAAGCTTTCGCTATCATCTATACAATGTTCTATTACAGTTTTACAATGTAAACCAAAAGAAATAGGACAGTGATCACTCCACACATTAAACTCATGAACCACAAAGTCGCTCAGCTTTGCAAAATTACAAGGTTTAGTTAATACATAATCTATAACGGACGACCCTAGCCTCGAGAAAAAGGTATTATTACCAATCATATGATCACGATATAAACGACCGTTAGCTATGCGAACGCCCGTGCTTATACACACATCCAGTAAACGATAACCGAACGCGTTACACTTTTTATCAAGTAAGGCCCGGGCTAGGGTTCGTCTGGTAAATAATCATCCTTATCAAGCTCAGCATTGAATGTATCATATACAATATAATTATTTCTAATGCCAACACGACTGTTCCAATCTCCTACTAGATAAACATCACCATCATTGTCAAAGTAAAAAATATCACGTTGAATAATATCAAAAAAATCAACATTGCAAACGGTGTAAGCAGGAGATTCATCACAATATAGGTATATACCACCAATATAAACATCTGTTTCAAATTGAGTATTTCGATATTACTATTTGCATTTGTCAAAGTTTCATACAAACACACAATATTATATTTAGCAAGAATAGAAAGAATGTCATCACTACTTTTCTTATCCTCAGTAAGTCCGTTTATATTCCATGATAGCCCTTTACATCATCCCCGGCGTACCTCTTGTTGTTGCCTTTAGGGTACCCCGTCAATGAACAACGTATCATACGAAATCCATGCCCTCGACCCCCTTTTTCGCGCCTTTTTCAAATTCGGTACCAGTTTCCTACGCTTGTCGGATATTTCCGTCGGGAATTGCTCGTGCAAGTAATAGTATTTAAGTGCACTAGCAGGCTTCCTAACTAGTTCACGCTCATTTAATAGGTTATTTGGCCACAATAGCACGAATCTTTAAAATCAAATATTATTGAAGCTAATTGTTTCTCTGTATGTTCTGCAATTTAATCTAGTTCCCGAAACAACACCCTGTAACAGTGTGTTAAAAAAATTCATACTAACGATTTTAAAGTTTGAATAAATAGAACATTAATTACGGTCAATGTTATTACTCACTCATGATAGAACTATGTGTACTCTTATTACTCGAAATTTAAGATCGGTAATCTTACAACATATAACAATATAAATATTAATTACGATCTATGCAGACATAATCTGCGTTAATTTTTAAAGCGTAATGTATGTTTAATTATCAGTACAAACACAGTGCAACTACTTATATGAGAAATTGTGAATAGATCACCTGAATCAAAATATAATGCAAATTGCCAACATTTAATGAAATAAAGCTATATTCATATATATCACGTAACGAATCATGTCATCAGCATTAGAGGGAACCAATTGTCCAGATGGCTGGCTGGTATTTGATGGTTCATGCTACTTGTTTGCAAATACACCCGCACACTTCGCTGAGGCTGCGGCTGGTTCATGCTTATCGTATATTCATTTGTATAACCTTTTAACAAAGAGTGACGATGATATAATTATATCTTCATAGACATGAACTCTTGAGTTTTGTCGTATGTGTTAATGTATTAAAAAGGTATGTGGTACATAAGGGGTATTTTCATTGATTTTATGCGATTGTGCGAAACACTTCTGCACAATACACTGTTTATGTTACTGATTATTCTACTTGATCTTATTGATTATTTTGAGATTTAATTACCGAAAGTAGTGTGTTTCTCTTTATAAAGCACTACTATCAGCAACATGACGGGAACCCTATTCACGTTGATTAAGACCTGGAGAATGACTTCATAAGAAATGATCTCAGCGGCCGGAGCAGATCGAGTGGTATGAACTGATATCACAGTGTTCATAAGATTTAAAGCATGGTTATGTTCTTTAAGGACTCGTTTGCTGGTTGACGAATTTTCCAAATTCAACCGTTTGGTTAAATCGTTCAATATTATTTCACACACACATTTTGACTTTGAAACGACTTTAGTGGTCAATACTCTATTCGATAAGACAAATCCATAGAGATAAGAACGTCTAAGCCACAGCCAGCTTGATGCCCGTTCCGCTGCTTGGCTCAGTCTCTGAATAGCAACTTGTTTCTCCCTGCCAGTAGTTCCTACTGCTGTCATCAGCCTGTGCACGGACTGCGAACAGAACCCTCTAACGCCAACTTCCACGGGAAATAGCCAAGTACGCCAGCCTTGTTGCTTGCACAGATCCATGAGTTATGTGAACTTTGCCTTCTTTCGCTCGTAGGCCTCTTCACATCTTGCCTCCCATGGTACTGTCAGCTCTATGGTGACGAGCTTCTTTCCTGTCTCTGACCGCAGTACAATATCTGGTCGTAGGGTCGTCTGAACCACGTTTGGGAAAACAAACCTACTACCAAGGTCGATTTCCATCTTCCAGTCTCTCGTGCCATCAAGAACTGATGCTTTTGTTGGTTTCTGTGTCTTCATGGTCTCACTCGATTTGACGAAAGCGATGTGCCCATGGCGGGGGTAATTAACACGTCCCTTCTTTCGTTCCTTCTCTAGCCAGTCAGCCAACTCTCTGAGGACCAAGTCATGCCTCCATCTATATCTTCCCTGTGTCAGTGCTGTAGTACAAGATGACAGAACATGCTCTAGGGTGCCTACTTTGTCACACAGGCTGCATTTTGGATCTTCTGCGAGTCCCCATCGGCACAAGTTCGCTGGGGATGGGAAAAGGTCATAAACTGACCTGAGAAGAAAGGAAAACCGAAAAGGCTCATACTTCCAGATGTCTCCCTAGGTCAACTTCCTGGTCTGCGGTTTTCCATGTGGTCCATGCTCCCTGCGCTCCCATTTCTACAACCCTTGCTTGTCTGGCATTTTCTTCTGCTCTCCTGACCTCAGGCTGGATCATCGCACGCCTCTCTTTCTGGTCTGATCGGCTTAACAGTACCACCTTTCTCGCACAAATTCCTTCACGTCCAACAGCAGTCAGTCCGACAATGTCTTTGTGCTTGAGCGCGTTCTCTGCCTGGCTCACAGACTCTGTCGCTGACCATTTCCTGCTCGTTCGGGTTTGGATCCCTGCCTCCCGGATGAGCTCATCCGGAGAGTCCCTCAAGGTCAACACAAGTCTTGCTTTTGCTGTCTTGAACTCTTCTACCAGTGAAGATAGCGGGAGCTGTAACTTGTTGCTCTTCCCGTAGAGTCCAATACTGGTAAAGCTGGGTGGAACTCCTAGCCACTTCCTGAGGTGTCGACTAGTGGTTCTCTCCAGGGCTTCCACTGTTGTGCTGGGTACCTCGTAAAGCATCAACGGCCAGATTAGTCTTGGGAGCAGTGCGTGCTGGTAGAGCCAAGCTTTGAACTTGCCAGATAGTCCGCAGCGGTCTATCTTCTTGAGACCCTCCTCTACCTGTTGCTCTAACTTCTTGACATTGTCGCGATCTTGTAGGCTTGAATCAAACCACTTGCACAGGCATTTAATTGGACTTGTAACTATGGAATAAACCTCTTCGTTCTGTACGTAGAGTTTGAACCTCTCTGTTGCCTGTCCTTTATTTATGACGAGAGATCTGGATTTTGCTGCTTTGAACTTCATTCTTCCCCATGAAGCGACATCCGTCAGGGCTGTCAACATCCATCTAGCTTGGACATGTGTTGTAGTCGTCAATGTGAGTTCATCCATGAAGCCTCTGCTAGATGGGAGATAGATTCCTGACTTTAGTCCACGTGTCTCTCGTTGGGCAGCATTTTTCAGCAGGTTCATCCCCATGATGAAGAGCACCACGGAAACTGTGCAGCCAGTAACGATTCCTTTCACCAACCTCTGCCATCTGGTTAGCTGGTCACCAACAGTAAACCGGAGCTTGATTCCATCAAGGTAACTGGTGATGATTTTCTGTATGTGGCCGTCCACATGGTAGTGTCGGAGCGCTGTATAGACGAGCTGGTGTGGAATGGACCCGTATGCGTTGGTCAAGTCGAGCAAAACTACAGTGAGATCTTTCCTCCCTTTCTTTGCCTCACTTATTAGGTGTGTGATAGCACTGGTGTGCTCTATACAGCCGGAGAAACCGGGCACTCCTCCCTTCTTGACCGAAGTGCTAATGTATGCGTTGCCTGTCAGGAAAGATGTAAGTCTTCTTGCAAGGATGGCGAAGAATATTTTCCCCTCGACGTTGAGCTACGAGATCGTTCGGAACTGGTTGACCGTCTTGGAATTGCGTTCCTTTGGTGTAAATATCCCCTCTGCCTCTTTCCAAGCCTCTGATACATCCCCCTTCCTCCAGACTACTTTGAGAAGCCTCCATAGACGCTTGAGAAGTAGTGGGCACATCTTGTACACTTTGTACGGGATGGCATTGGGTCCTGGCGTTGAGGCAGCTCTGGCCTTTTTCACAGCTTCCTTCACCTCGCCTAGCGTTGGTTCCGTCGCATTCAGCTGTTTTTCGGGTTCCTTCGCTGGATCTATTCGGTCGCAGTCTCCTAGCACGTCCTCTCGATTGGGGTCAGAATGGGTCACATGAAGGTAGTTCTCTACTTTCTCTAGTGGAGTTTCCAACTTTCCTGACCTTTCTTTGTCGAGAAGAGATCTGCCGAACTTGTATGGGTTGGCTGTGAAGGCTGCCCTCTTCTTTGCCCGTTCCCGTGTCTTTCTTCTGTTTTCGGCTTTCCGTAATGATGTCAGCTGTGACCGAACTGTATCTCGGAGCTGTGTAAGTCCAATACTCTCTGTGAGTGAACTAGCACAGTACCTTCGTCTCAGCTGCTTGAGTTCACGTCTCAAGTTCTGGATGCGGACTTGCCGCCTGTTTGGTCTTCGAGGTTCCTTTCGCACTCTCTCCTCTTCTAGTCCAAACCTCTCCTTGCCTACTGAATAAATCAAGGTTGTGAGGGTGGACAGCTTCGGGTCTACTGGTCCTTGCATGGATGCTTCGAGGATGTTAACTAGGTCCTCGTCCAGTTGGGTCCATGATGTCTTGTCTGAAGCCTTGGGCCACTTAATCCTTGGTTTCCTGGTTCTAGTGACAGTGTCTTGTTGTGGTCTATCTGGACTGGTCGCCTGGCTTGCTTCAGGGCTGCTTTGATTCTGTAAGAGCTCTAAAAGGGGGTCCTCATTCTCTTCAAGATTTCGGAAGGCATCCTGTGGGGTCTCCTGGACGGAGAGTTTTTCAGTACTGTGGGTTGAATCCAGACTGTAGTACTCCTGCGTCTCACTAGCTAAGATGGCTATGCGCTGTCCTTGTGACCCCACACGTTGTCAACCTGATTTCCCTTGGTGAATGCGTAGACCGCGTTGGTTCTTGCACACCTTTACGCACTTACAAGTGACCGATCCATCTCTATTCATAGTCGGTTGGGCAGGCCGTGTCGATTCCATAAAATCCGTCCATGTGAGTCTATCATCCTCCCCCCCCCCTCTCGCTAGACTTTGGGGATGTCTTTCATTTGTGGAGTCTGTAGCTGTTTGTTGGGTGTCCCTTCTCGAAGACTTCATTTCGGGATGCTACCCCTAGTGCCCCTGTTTCAGTCTGTTCCTGGCGCCATCTGTCTCTCTAGCGTCACCATTCTGTTCTTGGTTGTCATCCAGTCTTTCCTAGAAGTCACTGGTATCTCCAGATATTGAATTTGTTTGAATAAAGTCTAACCAATCTGTGCTTGGTTGTAGACTGCTCCTCTACCAACATCATCAGCATGGATGCCGCCGTCTTAGAATGTTTTAGCCCTTTTAATTCCATGAACATTATTCACAGTTCCCCATACTCTTCACATTTATAATCTTATTTGCAGCATAAGCACAGCACCCGCAGAAATCATTGTAGAGAGAGAGTTCCGTACACATTCCACAAATGGTAGGCGAGAACGAGAAAGAGTTGTGATTTCATGTAATTGTATGTTCTATGCTGTATATGTACAATTTGACATGTTACCAGATCTTTTATTTATATTTCATTGTAACTTGTTAAAGGCCACAACATGTAACGTAAAGATTCTGATATTGTTGGCGATGATTCGAATGTAAATCGACACATGCTGGGTGATGTGTATATTTCGTTTGTACCAAACATCGTAAGTTTTCACATATAACTACCGTTCTCAACAAGCGTAAATGCAATATTTTCTTACAAACGAAATGGTTTGCAATGAAATAATCGTCTGAAAGGTTTGTAAGAACTTATCCGTTTAAAATATATTCCACTGATAACTGGGTCTTCAAAGTTTGATCATAATCGACTGATCACGTGATCGAAGTTTCGTGTTTCAGAAACAACTCCAATAACCAAGAATACTATTTTGCAATCGTTATGTTCTTCTTCTTCTCTAGATACAGCACATCTTATAAATAGAAGGCAAACTGTCTCGGCCTTTTGTTTATTATAATGGCTAAATATGGAATACAAATAGACACAACATTACTTATTGCTTCAAAAGCAGATTTATTAGGATACACTACCGGTAACATAAAGCACAATACATACTTTCCTAAAAGAAGAATGTTTTACAGAATTGTACTATATGCATATTCTTATTTGAAGTAGTATATAATGACAGACGAAAATAAATAATAAACGGTTATATTAAATCAGGTTTACTGTTTTTACTACAAAGTCCTTGTAAAACGTATTTAACTTACATGTTAGGTCATTCGGCGAAACAATAAGATATGTTGCATTTCATATCGTCATGCATGTTATAGATATAGGTATTTACTTCAATTATTGCTTTAAGAATGCTTACTTTTTTTAATGTATATATGTGGTACGACTACATGTAATAATTGCAAGCCCGCTAATACGGTTGAAGTGTGAGTATATAGAAATGTGTCAAAATGTACAAACTTAACTATATTTATGTGTAAGCCCAAATTATTCTGTACACAATGTCTGAACATTTATAATGACAAAATTATAACATGTTGTATAATACAGTTTGACATGTCTGTGAAAACAGTTTTATATGATACATTTAATCATACTGGTCTCCATTGCGATAAACAAACACAACGACTAATCGCACTACACATACCCACATATTTATATATGAATATCTAGCATTAGTTATTTGCTCAACTCCCATAATAATGCAAAAGATTACAAATACGTAAAATTCATACACACAGCATAATTATCTAGCAAATATCTATATCAAATTTCAACTTGTCGATCGTCATTAAGCTAAGAATTGCTTCACAAATACGCATCAGCAATAAGGTATAAACACAATTTCAGCTTTGCAATCCACCGTCGGCAATTAAGACCGACACAGGTTGCCGTCGATGTGGCAGGGACAGCTGTAGCGGCCGCAGTGAGTGCTCATGTATTGACGGTATTTTGGGTCTAGGCAGTATTTCCGGTCATACATCTCACATTGGGGTTCACGTTGTCTATCCACAGCGCCTGTGGGGTCAGCGTGAACTTAATGTATATAATATACCTATATGTATTATTAATACAATAATGGGGTATTTACATGATTAAACAAGGGATGCTTAATAGGAATTACATATGTCACAGTGTGATATACATTTCCATAACCAACGTGTGTTAGTTGAATGCAGCATCACACAATAATCTCGTGCGGTACAACTGCTCTGTCCACTCGGGTCAACGCAGTAATGTTAATTTCTATATTTAGTACAAAACAAAGTTCACAATATTCGCTAAGCTGCATATAAAAACATAAGATGCAAACGGTTGTCAAACCACCCAATTAACATCGCAACAACCCAGTGGGCATCAAACGTTGTGCGAACGTTGCTGCAACGTAATTTTTGTCGCTCTATTACGATGTTCCGATTTATTAATTAATGTCGACTAATAAATTACAAGCTTGAAAGCACGCGAACTAGATACGAGTCAGCGAAATAGCTATGCGAAATAAATATTGAGAGTTGAATAGGTAGTAGCGAACTTTCTATCGATAGACTGGTCCCTTGTTAGAATATTTACTTACATCTCCTATAATGTTATTTCTCATTACACCCTATAATATAACACGGACTCTAGATGACACGCTCCGTGAATATAAATAGTGTTTTTTTCACACAAGTATTATGTTAAATCTACATTAACTGTGTATTATACTCAATGCAATTCAGCACGTACTAGTAGTTACCTTTCTTAAATGTTGAATATCTTATCGATACGCTAATTTAAACGTGCAACACTTTTAACAGTATACTTATCTCTGAAGAAGAAAATATTTTGCGCACTAACCGCAACCCAATTTTCGTTAATATCAAGTTACTAGAACGCCGTATCTTGCACTTCAATGTTGCTAAACAGAGGATTGTGTATTACAGGTAAGACATGTATAACATTCGGTTTCCATGGAAAATGTTTGGCAGGTAGCCCAGTGTTTAATTCATTGAGGCAGTGCGTTTCTTGTGCTTCGGTGTAGCGATTTCAGTATCACTACTGCATCTTAAACGTATGGAATATAGAAGTATGGATATGGATTTTAAAAATAAAATGTTAGTGTACGTGCTATATTACGTTTTAATTCAAACTGTTGATTCACAATTGCTAAGTGAAATATCGGCAAAAACAATTCTAAAAAGATTGGAAAGACTTGAAAGCGATGCATTTACGATTCGAAAGGATCTGAACGAGGAAAATGAATTATTAAGAGAGGACATTTCTTCACTTTCTAACAGGTTATCGGAATTATCTGGACATGACAAAGAACCAGTTGCTATAGCGCCGCACGGGTCATCTGATTTTGATGCTATTGTGAGTCAATATGAAAACTTAATGAATGCGTTTAAGAGAGAAAAATCTGAGAATATTATACTTCGAAAGAAATTCGACAAAATGAGAAAGGAACATGATTTCGAAATCGGAAATCTCCGCGAAATGTTTAATATTGCTCTTTCTGGATTAAACAGCACGGACAGGATATTACGTTCAGAAATAGACACAATCAAACATGAAACAATTGAGAATGCGTTAAGGAGAGAACACTCTGAGAAGATAATGCTTCAAAAGAAATTCGACGAAATGAGAAAAGAACATGATTTGGAAATCGGAAATCTCCGCGAAATGTTTAATAATATTATTTCTGTATTAAAGAGTACGGACAGAACATTACGTTCAGAAGTAGACACCATCAAAAATGAAACAACGGTAAATTTGGGCGCTGCACAGAAGCTGGTACACGATAGCTATGTCGTCTGTCAAAAAGAGATAAATGACACGCGTGCTTATTTCAACGACGTATTACTTCGAAATAAATTCGACGAAATAAGAAAAGAACGTGATTTTGAAATCGAAAATGTACGCAAAATGTTTAATAATGTTGTTTCTATATTAAACAGTACAGACTGGGCATTACATTTAGAAATATACACACACACAAATGAAACAAAGGCAAATATGAGCGCTGTACAGAAACTGGTACACGATAGCTATGCCGTCTGTCAAAAAGAGATAAATGACACGCGTGCTTATTTCAAGAACGGTTTATTGCTAGTAAATGAGTCATTGATGGATCGTTCTTTGAGTTCATCGCAGAAAATAACTCGGATAATTTCAGATATTGTCAATCTGAAAACGTCGAATGATCACTTAAAGACCGTAACTGATAATTTTATTAAGCTTCAACGTCATCACCCACATTCTTGCGACTTTGTAAAAGACAGTGGCATATACACAATCTACCCCAGTTCTCACCCAAACGGCATCAAGGTATATTGTTATAAGGAATCCACAAATAAGGGATGGATAGTAATACAGAGGAGAGCAGACGGATCTGTGAATTTCAACCGCACTTGGGCAGATTACAAATCTGGCTTCGATAACGTGAGTGGGGAGTTCTGGTTGGGAAATGAGAATATCTACCAGCTGACGAAGGACGAACCAAGAGAACTGCGGATTGATATGGAGACGTTCAATGGTACAAAGCGATATGCGCTGTATTCAAAGTTCAGTATTTCGTCCGAGTCTGAAAAGTATAAGCTCCATGTAGACGGATACTCTGGTAACGCAGATGACGATTTAGCTCATCACAATGGTCAGTCGTTTTCAACTGTCGATGCAGATAATGACAAAGATCGTATATGTTGTGCATGCACGTTTGGCGGAGGAGGTTGGTGGTATATCACTTGTCACCCTGTCAATCTGAATGGGAAATACTTCCAGAGAAACGATAAAGTTATTATGGGGAATGGAATTCACTGGGGCAGTCTCACTCATTTTACTAAATCATTGAAATTTGTCGAAATGAAAATACGCTAAGAATGCTATTTGATATTTGGATATAACTTGATAGATCATTGCCATCAGAGCAAAAGCAATAATTGTTGTTCGTGTTTTATTTGCGTTTTTTAATGGTTTGAGTTGACTTAATATTTATTGCATGATATTATTCAACACTTGTTATGTCCAAATGACTTTAAGACACCGAACAGAGAAAATCCAGCCGGTTATATATTGAAGACATATCCTGCCAAAAATAAATCGGGCATCATTACATACCAATTTTAAACTAACAAATCGCTCTTCCTTTGATATAGCTTTTATTCATTTACATTGTTTAAATACGTTACTTTTGTTTCTTTAGTTTCTTCCTTTTATGTCTTTCATAATTGTTTATTGTGCTTAACTTTCATCGTGTCTTAAATATGCTTATGTGTAGCTTCTAAAATTCAAGTTTCATGTCAATTCGTTGTATATCCAACAGTATACATGTTTGGGCTGTTGTATGCTTCTATATATGTCCATATTCAGCATACGTTTGACCCCGGGTGAAAAGTGCATAAAACTGCAATTGATCGTCATATGTGTTTGGTCCCTTTTTATAAGTACATTCTTAGTTCATCTCGTGTTGTTGACTGACGGACAGACAGACAGACCGACAGATACACGGACAGACGGATGAACCGAAGCCTATATACCCTCGGTGAAACAGCAGAAAGGGGCTGAAAAGAAGCCAAATACATGTATCATCAGTTTCCAGAGCACGCCTTTGTTACAATCAGATTACTGACATGACAGTGTGACAATAAACTTTATTGAATGGTTGATTTCGTATCTAGCGAATGAAAAACTGTATACTGATAGATCTTGTTACCTCACCTGAGCACAACGTGCTCATGGTGAGCTTTTGTGATCGCTTTTTGTCCGTCGTCCGTCGTGCGTTGTGCGTTGTGCGTTGTGCGGCGTCAACATTTGCCTTGTTAACTCTCTAGAGGCCACATTCATTGTCCAATCTTCATGAAATTTGGTCAGAAGATTGGTTTATAATGATATCTTGGAAGAGTTCGAAAATGGTTACGTTTGCTTGAAAAACATGGCCGCCAAGGGGCGAGGCATTTTTCCTAATATGGCTATATAAGGCTATAGTAAAATCTTGTTAACACTCTAGAGGCCACATTTATTGTCTGATCTTCATGAAACTTGGTCAGAAGATTCATCCCAATGATATCTTGGACGAGTTTAAAAATGATGCCGGTTGGTTGAAAAACATTGCCACCACGGGGGCGGGGCTATTTTCCTTATATGGCTATAGTAAAACCTTGTTAACACTCTAGAGGTCACATTTATTTTCCGATCATCATGAAACTTGGTCAGAAGGTTTGTCCCAGTGATATCTTGGCTGAGTTCGAAAATGGTTTTGGTTGCTTTAAAAACATGGCCACCAGTGGGCGGGGCATTTTTATGTCCCCCACTATAGTAGTGGGGAACATATTGTGTTTGCCCTGTCTGTTGGTCTGTCTGTTGGTCTGTCTGTTGGTCTGTCTGTTTGCGCCAACTTTAACATTTTGCAATAACTTTTGCTATATTGAAGATAGCAACTTCATATTTGGCATGCATATGTATCTCATGAAGCTGCACATTTTGAGTGGTGAAAGGTCAAGGTCAAGGTCATCCTTCAAGGTCAAAGGTCAAATATATGTGGCCAAAATCGCTCATTTTATGAATACTTTTGCAATATTGAAGATAGCAACTTGATATTTGGCATGCATGTGTATCTCATGGAGCTGCACATTTTGAGTGGTGAAAGGTCAAGGTCAAGGTCATCCTTCAAGGTCAGAGGTCAAATATATGTGGCCCAAATCGCTTATTTTATAAATACTTTTGCAATATTAAAGATAGCAACTTGATATTTGGCATGCATGTGCATCTCATGGAGCTGCAAATTTTGAGTGGTGAAAGGTCAAGGTCAAGGTCATCCTTCACAAGGTCAAGGTCATCCTACAAGGTCAAACATCATATAGGGGAACATTGTGTTTCACAAACACATCTTGTTCCTTATATGGCTAAATATGGCTAAAGTAAAACATTGTTTACACTCTAGAAGCCACATTTATTGTCCAATCTTCATGAAATTTGGTCAGAAGATTGGTCTCAATGATATATTGGATGAGTACGAAAATAATTATGTTTGCTTGAAAAAATTGGCTTCCGATGGGCGGGGCATTTTGCCTTATATGGCTATAGTAAAATCTTGTTAACACTCTAGAGGCCACATTTACTGTCCGATCTTCATGAAACTTGGTCAGAAGATTTATCCCGATAATATCTTGGACGAGTTCAAAAATGATGCCGGTTGGTTGAAACACATGGCTGCCAGGGGGCGGGGCATTTTTCCGTATATGGCTATAGTAAAACCTTGTTAACACTCTAGAGGCCACATTTATTTTCCGATTTTCGTGAAACTTGGTCAGAAGATTAAATTTGTCCCAATAATATCTTGTTATCTCAGGTGAGCGACTTTGGGCCTTTCAGGCCCTCTTGTTTTTAAATGTTTTCATTATTGTTATTGTCTGTATGTGTTGAGGAAATAAGCGTTGACTTTAATGGCATATCATTAAACCATGTCTGACCAGACACAAATGTATTTTCTTAAATATTGTACAAATAATTCAGATACTCTACAGTAGCTGCAGTTTTGTAAAGTTAAAATTAAATGATATCGAATGGATGAAAATTGTTCTCAAAAGCTTCGATTGGCAAAGTGTCAGTAATGATATAGGCGATGGTATTGCAATATCCCCTATTTTAGACGATCTGTTACAATAGCATCGCTCTAATGGCAAAAGACTTAGGGGTTAAAAGGTTAAAAGGGGCAGCTGCACCTTGGTCAGTGGGTATGGGACTCAAATCTCTTTTCGGGATTTGCATGCGAACGTGCACGAGTGTGCTTTGTAATATTTTATGGGAATGTTTATTGATGATTTGTTGTATGATTGAAATAAAACAAGAAAACCACATTGTTAAACATAAAGACATGTCGTAATTTGTTTTATCTGTATGTGTCACCTCATTTAATGAAAAATATTATTAACGTAAGCGTTAGTTTTGTATATTCACCTCCCCTTCCCACTTAAAATGCATAAGGGGCGCTTACCACATCAAACATGAAATGTAAGTTATGTGAGTGTGGCCTATTTGCTCTTTATTTCCGATATCGTAACGGTAGAAACAGACGATACGGAAGCATGCGGTGTTCCGTTATGGGTAGTAGTTGCTTCAAATTGTCGACCTCTGAAGCCTTTATCTGAAACAATTACATTTACTATAAAAAAGAGGTTAAAACTACGAGATGTTTAAGAGACCGCTGTTTCATTATCCGAAAGCACATTGTAGGGCCCTCGTAAGAACGACCTTTCTTTGCGAACTCATGAGGTAATACAGTAGACTCTATGTAAACCGGACGGTCTCGGGACCGGCCTGATCGTCCGGTTTTCAGAGAGTTCCGGTTTACCAAGAGTTTTCATATTGCCGAAATATACATGGTATGCATTATGTACAGAATCACATTAAAATAAAATAAACTATATACATTTACATGTTCCATGTGATAACTGTACGCAGGTACTGATGATGTTAATTGCATTCTTAAAAAAATGTGTTTTTAATCGATTAAAAGCAAAAAAAATCCATACCGACTTGTTTTGATTAATCCCAAAGTAAGCGTGGTGCTTTATACATGTACGTACGTGGCATTTGTCATATAGGCGAGTGACGACACAAATAAGATTGTTGTAGATACACGATTTATTATGCAATACATACATGTACAACATTTCAAAAAACATACACACAAGCAAAAAACAGCGTCATAATTATTTTTTAGATATTCATAATCTCAAAATCTCCTGGTAGACGTTCTTTTTCTTCAAGATGTCGCCGACCGTTGACTTCCCGATCTTGAAGCGCTCGCCGAGTGCCTTCAGAGATGGTTTTGGTTGAGCAGTTGATTCCGTGATGAGCTTTATCTTATCCTCTAATGTAAAATACCGAGAAGATCACAAGAAAGTGATCGTCGCAACGGCATGCATTATTTTTTCAATTAAATTGTTTATCATAGGCGATAATAAATAATTAATAAAACGATCGAGTCAATCACTTTTTGGTGTTACCGCACGTCTATTATAGACATTCACAGTTTGTTTAACATTACTTAATCGGACTCCCAAAGCGCGGTAACGACTTGACACCTTTATGGTATGTTTAATCCGATTATCGATAATTGCGCCAGCAAAATGTGTGACACCGCACTCGCTGTGCTGACTAGGTATTGTTATTTTCACGCCTCGGGCATCTTGAGAATTTAGACCGTCCGGTATACTCAATGTATTTTACGTTGAAAATGACCAAATTTACGGAGATACCCGTCCGGTTTCCGGTTTTCAGAGAGTTCGGTTTATTCAACATTTTTTAACAAAGAAATAGAAGGAGAAAATACGGGACTGGCCCGACCGTCCGGAATCGGGAGAGTTCCGGTATTCAGAGAGTCCGGTATTGGCAGAGTCTACTGTAGTTTTCTAATATGCGGTTTGGTAAGGTGTATTCATTTGCTTATTTTTTGTTTGTTAAGAAGAGATTGGATTTTAACACGGTACATGTATACTAAAACATGCAAAACAAGAATTGAATATGTCGATGCACATATTTTATTCACCACAAAAGTCTACTGGCATAATTCGTTTGGGATGAGCAAAGTAGCAGGAAACGCTAGCAACAAACATTTAATCGTATAATTTAATGTTCCATATTTTCTTTTTATGCTTGCACATGCGATATTACAATATTAATTTAATGTTCAAAGCATATCGATTTGTAAGATTAAGAAGGTTGTAACCGGCGGCGTCAGGGACGGAAACAACTCTGCCTGGTTTGATTTCAACATACCGCAAATACGTTCGTGTACTAGAATACCGTGTCGTTTTTCTCATCTTCGACATTATAGGAATCCTGGCAGCACACAAACATATATAAACATATACATGCATAACACCAGGACAATTGTGGATGAGGAAAGTAGTACCAAAAGGATTCGGTTTTTTCTTTTGATTTATTGGTAATTAAACGGATATGATATGTGCATTAAATAATCAAGTGTATGTTAATTAAAATAAAATGTAAAAAGCGAAATCTACTTGCACTGTTATAATGGTGCGTATGACGCCGCTCTGCGTATGCGCGTATGCCTGGTTTAATTTGGTTATTATTATGAAAATGATGGTGATTCGCAGATTACATGTACAGTTAAAGCTAGTGTGGCGCAGTGGTAGCGCACCCGCTTCTGCTCTCAGAGGGCCCTGGTTCGATGACAACTATTAAAATGGATAGTTCTCTTGTAAAATAACGAATATATTTCCAATCGCTGTAGAGATAATGAACTCATTGACCTAACTTTACCTACGTATGATACAGTGTCTCTCTGGTAAGCGCAGTGATTGGTACATGCGCTCACCACCAAGGCGGGTTCAGTCCCAGCTCCCGGCGTATGTGAGATTGGTTATTGGTCGCCATAGCGGACATGTGAGGTTTCCCCCGGGTACTCCAATTTTTCCATCACTGCACAAAACCGCACCAAAATTGACTATCTTTTAGTTATAACCAAGCAGCAAATTTGTGGCAATGCTCCGAATTCGTTCCGCCTTCGAGGGCCTCGTACAGTGTATTAACAGGAGTGCTGGGACACACTCCGGGTCCTTACATAACGCATCCTCGGGCGCTTTAGTATTTATGCTAATTTGTAATGAAAAAAATACTAAGATATTTCGTTGAAATCAGTGCCTATTTGTAAAGAGTTCTGTTTACCTTCTGGTCGAGAAGCTATTTCGCAAACAAACGCCCCCCCTACCCAAAGCATCTTATGTATATCTGCAATATTTGTGTGCATGACATTGGGGACTTCGTTGAAAAATGAACGTTTGGGTTGTGTTCATTGAAATACTTTGCATTTGTCGACATCGCACTGCCGAGACCCTGTTACAGAGGGCGCTTGCATTTGGGCGAATGGGATTTTCTTTTTGATTACAACTTTCGGAAGGAGACGTTCATCTTTACAACTGATACTAGCCTTGCACAATCTGGTGTGAAGAAAAACGTCGGCCGTTCCATAATGGGACCCTATGTGAATTGGATTCAGTGTACATTAAGCAATAACTGCATAAGAATGACAGTTGATATAATGGTGACCAGCCAGGCAGCCACAAATCGTATATTGACCGAAGCCGAAAGTTGAGCGCCGCATACAGATTGAGGCTGCCTGACTGGTCACTATTATGCCACTGGACCCAACGTGGGTTTTCTCTTTTCCAAGCGTGTAACGAACATTGTCGTCCTGTGTATCAATTAGTGTATAGTCACCAATTTTAACAGCAAGCAAGGTCGGTTGCTGTTTCAAAGTACTCACTGATAATTTCGTCAGAGGTTCGTAACAAACGACCGAATTGTACAAAGTTGGCCAACCATCTGGCGAACCTATTTGTTGGCCTTTCGAGTTATAACTCGAAATACCTGCATTAGATATGACTCGCGTTATGGAGAAAAACAAGTTTTATGCATGTGCGTAATGTGTCGTCCCAGATTAGCCTCTGCACTCCGCATATGCATTAAGCCCTGTTTTCCCATAACGTTATGTCTGTATATTAGCTGTCACGAAATGCTCATCAGTAGGTACAACATCACAATGCATTTGAAAGAAAAAAACGAGAGCCTCGCTCTGGGAAACAGTGTTAAGCATGTTCATGTCCCTTCAGTGCAGTTATTCGTACACACGCTTCTCACCAAGGCGATCCGGGTTCAATCACAGACGCATTTGTGCATGACACGACTCATTTAGTTTCTTTTTTTCCCCTTTCTTTTAAACTATATTTTATACGTGTGTTTTATTATGCAGAACTGTTTGATAGAATTAATAACATGATCTAGAAGCGATATATTTAGCATATAATGTCCTTAACATTTCAAACATAAGCTTGTTTTTTAAATAAATCAACAAGTATTTCGAATTACTTATTGAGGCGTTGCCATTCTTTATATGGCGTGATCAGTCGTTATGAAACGTGGTCAGTCATTATGAAGCGTTGAAAGTCGTGAAGAAGCGTTGTCAGTCGCTAAAACACGTTGTCAGACATTATTAGGCGTTGTCAGTCGCTATAACACGTGGTCAGTCGTTATGAGGCGTTGTCAGCAATCATTAGGCGTTGCCAGTCGCTATAACACGTTGTCAGGCATTATTAGGCGTTATCAGTCGCTATAACACGTTGTCAGTCGTGATGAGGCGTTGTCAGTCGCTTTAAGACGTTGTCAGCCATTATTAGGCGTTGTCAGACATTATTAGGCGTTATCAGTCGCTATAACACGTTGTCAGTCGTTATGAGGCGTTGTCAGTAGCTATAACACGTTGTCAGACATTATAAGGCGTTGTCAGTCGCTATGAGACGTGATCAGTGGTTTTGAGGCGTTGTCAGTCGCTATAACACGTTGTCATTCATTATTAGGCGTTGCCAGTCGCTATAATACATTGTCAGCCATTATTAGTCTTTGTCAGTCGCAAAAATACATGGTCAGTCATTATTAGGCGTTGTTAGACATTATAAGGCGTTATCAGTCGCTATAACACGTTGTCAGACATTATTAGGCGTTGTCAGTCGGTATAACACGTGGTCAGTCGTTACGAGGCGTTGTCATTCATTACTAGGCGTGGTAAATTATGAGGCATTTTCAGAAATTATACGGCATGATCAGTATATTTGAGACGTGATCAGTTGTTATTAGGCGATGCCATCAATTATGAGGCGTGTTCAGTCATTATATACATTTATATTCGTGTTGTTCATCGATGGTATGTATACATGCATGTAGGGTTAGTGTACTCATAGACCTTAATTTACAGTGACTGTCTGGTTAGCTGTAAATCCCAGCTTCCGGCGTCCGTACGTATGTGAGCTTGGCTAGTGGTCGCCATAATGGACAAATGATATTTCCCCCGGCTTTTGTCCCCACTGCACAAGACCGCGCCAAAATGGAAAATTTTTCAGTTATAAAAAACCAGCAAATTTGCGATAATACTTCGTTCCAACTTTCGTCAGTCTAAAACAGTGTATCACACAGGAACGCCGGGACACACTCCGGGTCCTTACAAAACGAAGCCTTAGGCGCGGAAGGACCTCATACACTTCAAAATGCAAACACATGGTGTCATTAGCGGGTGCGCAGGCTAGGCTGGAGCTACGCTGGTGGCATATGGCATAAGATCCGGTATTTGCACGACGCGGGTCATTTAGTTTCTTAGTGTCGCCCCAGATTAGCATGTGTAGTCCGTTTATGGATTGAGCCATATTTTCACATAAAGCGCAATTAGTAGGCAAGTTGTGTGCACAGGTTCATCAGGTACGACACTTTCCGCTTTTAATGGCTTTTTCTTTACAAAAAAGTCTCTTCTCAGCGACAATTCTGTTTTGGCGGAAAGTGTCGTCCCTGACTCGACTATGCGGACTGCACATGCTAACCTGGGACGACAATTTACGCACATTGACTAAGCACCGTTTTTGCAGAGCTTAAAGCCCATCAGTCTTAAAACAGATGCCATTTAAATCGTTTTTGAAATGGGTTAATACTAATCATTCGCTATGGACTCAAAATAAGTTTGTTTGAAAACGTGTGATTTGCCAATGTAAAATTACTATTATAAAATGACATCATGTACTATACAAAATGAAACGCGTGTTTCGTATAGTTGCACATTGTTTATAATAGTATTTGATTTTAAGAATTGCTCACACGTCTAACACTACTAACTAAATATTCGATTCTCTAGTTGTATATAACATTTTAGATGTTAAATTATTGCTGGCCTTATTCAACTGGTGTAATCTTAAAATACCGGAAAGTGTAGAGACTTTGCGTCTGAAGTATTTCAGGAGGTACGGCAGTGACATTTAACCGGTCCACTAATTAATAGACAGCTTAGGAAAATTCAAGTTTAACCAGTCTCAAATACCATGCACCGTCATTAATGTACTTGCAGCACTGCAGAGAATGTATACATATTGAACAAAGTATGAGGCTTGTCATGATGCCGAGCATATCCGTCTGCATTTCAGTGAGGCTACTATTGTTGTTTTTCTGCATAAAATTTACGTAATACATCGTAGTATGAAATCGTTTATCTGATTAACTCCGAAATAATATGAAGACTTAATGGCTGCTTCCGAGTAATATATGTTTTTTATTTAGATAAACAAAATTGATAAAAGCGAATTCTTCCTGGTATTTTTATAGCAGGCACCTTTGTATCAGCGTAGAGGTAAGATACATATTTTTATCATATATGAATATATTGTTATTCTAACAAAATATGAATATTGAAAAATGAATTTTTTGTTATAAAAACTAATGAAAAATGAAATGTTATGTAATAAAAAAACTTGTTTGTTCTTTGTTCTTCAGATATGGGTGCAATATTTCTATATGTATGAGGTACATTTCTGATCTTTGAGGGGTTTATTTATTTGCAACCTGGGGTATATTTGAAATAATTTCAAGCTATTGTGACGTAGCATAGCAAAATTGTGTTGGAATAAATTATTTTATAGGAATAAATGTAATGTAGATATAAAAAATATTCCCAATATTGCAAACGATAAACCAGTTTTATAACCAAATAAATACATACATGCGTTAATATTGTCGATATTTTATTTCGCAGATTCGCACAGTTTCTGGTGGTGGCGAAAATGATTCTCTTTCAGTCGGATATGCACGCACTATGTTATGTTTCTTAAAGGGTGTTATCCCTATAAGCAATTCTGCTAACATTTATGAGATTATTTCGTATTAATACATGATTGCGATTTAGTAGTGACTTGAACCACGTGTGCCCATCCGCAAACTGTTTACAAAGGTTTACAGCCATACATCAACAAGCACTTAGAAATGTTTAAGATACCATATTTTCGTATACATGTGTACTCATTTGTTTCTTATTGATTTAAATAATTATAACTTGCGGTAAGCTCGTTTGTTTATTGTGACACTCATCCCCTGTAAAAAAAAAAACACATGCATTTCCGCGCATTTCAACCAATAAGCATGATTTTTAATTTATTTTCCAGTATCTTTTATATTTAGATTGTTAGAAGGCAATTATAACAGCTGCTATGTAACCCAATGTCAGTGAAGGTCACGTTCCAGACAAAATCCTTGGCCTTAAACGGACGCTCTAATCACTAGGCCTCGGACACGGTATTTAATTTCCTGTCATTGTATTAAGCATATTATTATAATAACATAATTGTATCTGTCAACATAACCTTTAGGTGCATGAAGTCGAACACATTCAATATGTATTGACAAACAAACGCATTAAAGAGGTATGCAGTCAATTAAACATATATTTTATTGATCGCATCAAATAGTAACTAATTTAAGCACGATCCATTCTTATTATTTTAGTTGTAATTTTACATTTATGCAGATATAACGTAGTTCGCAAAGGAGCGGATGCATACATATTCGCACGTTTCGTTTCAATGAACTATTACTTAAACACAACAGCAAATGTGTAGTATAATTACGGTACTGGACACTCACAAGGACTGACGGACCAACGACATCACCGTATCCTTAAAGCTCACCATGAGCTCTATGTGCTCAGGTGAGCTAAAACACCGACTAAAATAATGGCAAAATATAAAGTTTGCAATATAAATGAATCATAAACAAAAACTAATATATATATATATGCTTTAAGAGAGACTGCTAATTTGGAAATTGTACAAAAAATGAACCCATACTGGAATTCTTTTGAACCACTTGGACTTCAAATATCACACTCCCTACATTATGCTAATCCAATTACAATAACAGTAATTTGGCAACATATTGTTTTAAATATTCTGAATACATTGAGTTGTTAATTAGCTTTAATGCCTTCAGGTTAATTCTTGAAATATACTTAACATTCATAATGGATAATATCAATAACATCAGTTCTTCTGTTTTATTGCAAAAAAATCTCCATATCTTTACTGTAAATGCGATACTTGTGAAAAAAAATTCAGTTATTTTTTATTTATGTTGTTATACATCCAACACAAATATCAAAATCTAGGTGGATTTATTCAGTTGCTTTCACTAATTAAACAAGTGTTTGCAGCAGAAAAACTGACATCAAGTACATAACATAAGAATGTTTGATTAATCAAGGAAGGACATATTTATTGATTAAATTTATTACTGCCATACTAATTTAATGACTAAGGTCACTGCTATTTTAAGCAGTAGTTGTTTTATGAACTGTTGACCCAACGGCTAGTACATTTACATCACTCTCTGTTTTGGGATACATAGAGTCAACTAATTATTAGAGCTCTACCTTACGTGTTTCACATTGTGCGCTTAATGTATGGTAAAGTATGGTACATCCATCTCTGTTTTGTGTTACATAGAGTCAGCTAATTATTAGATTTCATGTCTTTTCAACTTTTTTAGAATGGGTTGGTGAATACCGGCCCAGGGAGCATTTGGTCATGCAGAAAACATTCAACAAAAAAAATCTCAAGATAGGAGTCGATATATTGTTCATGCGTTCATTTAGCTGATTCTACAAATTTTTAAATAAAGAAACATGTCAAATGATGATGACATTTTGCATATTCTCAACAATTTAATCTATATATCAATTACAATTACAAAAGTTTCCAAAACATCTGTTCATAATTATGCACACATAGAACACAACATATAGGTACAATGTACCATATTAAAAAAACCTTTACACATTGTTTATAATTATGGTTAAGCATAATAAGTTAAGTTGTTAGTTATAAATATCTGAACGCAAAAATTAAAACCAACTAAATATTGTGTTTAACTTGTTACAGCTAAACGAACGATTTAAAATAAAATATTTTTTTTAGATTAACTTGTGGTTTTTCTAAAATTTGGGTCAGATTAAGACTAAGCACCAATAACCTTTTCAAAAGATAACATGTCCACTATATCATTGGTTTTCAGAGCGTTCAAATTAATATTTTCTAACAACAGTCTCCAACTGAAAGATTTTGTACAAGTTAATTGTGTACATTTTACAATAGTGCATACATTGTTATTAAATCCTAATAATAAAGCAAGGTAACAATTTGTTTTATGAATGACACTGAATATTTGCTATATTTACACACACTTCAATAGTAATAGACAAATAAATTGGTGTAACCTTTCTGGTCAGAAAAAGTTACACCATAATTTAAAGAATTAAATGGAATTTATTTCCTTGACATGACTTTATTACATCTTAATTCAACAATGTATATATTATACAATCAATTCATTAGTATACACAATTAAAATGAACATAAAGAGATAGAGTTCAGCCATGCAATAACAAGGCTGCACATGTTCTGCAACAACTATAGACGATGTGATGACTTGTTAAACATTAAACATTTTAATTCAGTAAACCAATTTTTACTGTTTTATGACCTAGTAAACACATAATTAAAAAATCACTTCTTGACATTCTATTTGGTTCAGAAGAACCTATACAATACATGCAGTGTAGCAGATATACCATGTATAGTTAGACCATGTAAATATATGAGCAGCGCTCTGGATAAAACAGGCTTAATGCATTTCGTAAAGTATCGTCCCAAATAAGCCTGTGTTGTCCACACAGCCTAATGGGAAACAACACTTGCCACCTTAACTGGATTGTTTGCTTAAAAGAAACGTAATTGAAACAAAAAATATCACAGAAGCGCAAAGTGTCGTCCCTGATTAGCCTGTGTGGACTTTACCGACTAATCTGGGACTACACTTAACGCACATGCATTAAGCCCAGTTATCATATACAACACCTTACCAGACCAATTATATTGCCAACACTTGTCTGCTACATATCTTGTCCACACAAAGCCCCAAAAATCAAGAATAGAAAAAATACTATCATAATTACAATAACTAGTTTATAACTTGCTAAAGACACTCTTGAATACAGTAGTACATTGTTTATGTATGTGTTCCCACAGTGCAAAACGCGTTCACCTAGACTTACAGTATATTAAGCACACACATTGAATGTGCATCTAGTTTACTATGAAAATCAATTGCTGAATAGAACAGACTAGTATCATCAACATATGATGTGATATACGAATGTAACATCAGATAGAAATGAAGATATCAGTGTAGAATTTGATATAAAAAAGAAGTAATTTAGTGCATATGTAGCATGGTGTGATGTCATCATAAACGACGATGATTCCATCAAAACACTGATGATCTCACTTATAAAAACGATATGGTTTCACCATGAACTGTGTCATCTGAATACCGAGACTGTAGGTCAGGGCACGTACAATCTCAGATCTTAGCTAAAAGAATGTACTCATATTCCTCCTCAAACACAGGCTTGAGTCAGACTCAAAACATAACAAGAAATGGCGCGGCAGAGGCCGACGCGTATCCCCACGCCGTATGTTTGACCCAGGGGCGCCCAGTGTTGGTAATGGGGCCATGCATAGTTGAGATTGACCGTATTGTCATAAGAGAAGTTCACTATCAATTAGAAATGAATCGGTGTAGAAATGAAGAAATGATAGTAAAAGGCAATTTTGAGTGGGTGTGGCCTATGTGGGCGGGGCGCCCCAGGGCTGGTAATGGGGCCATGCATAGTTGAGATTGACTGTATTTTCATAATAAAAGTTCAGTATCAATTAGAAGTGAATCGGTGTAGAAATGAAGAAATGATAGTAAAAGGCAATTTTGGGTGGGTGTGGCCTATGTGGGCGGGGCGCCCAAGGGTTGTAATGGGGCAATGCATAGTTGAGATTGAACATATTGTCATAAGAGAAGTTCAGTATCAATTTGAAGTGAATCGGGGTAGACATGAAGAAATTATAGAAAAATGAAATTTTGGGTGGGTGTGGCCTATGTGGGCGGGGCGCCCTAGGGTTGGTAATGGGGCCATGCATAGTTGAGATTGACCGTATTGTCATAAGAGAGGTTCAGTATTAATTTGAAGTGAATTGGTGTAGAAATGAAGAAGTTAATGTAAAATAGCCTAACCAAATGAGTGAAAATCTCTGACCCGGCCCCACCCCAAGCCCCATAACTTTTGACCCAAGGGTCAGATCAAAATTCCAAATATTGCAGGTGTAGCACAAATGCTCAAAGCTACCATGTGTTTAAGTTTCAATGTTCTAGTGCTAATAGTGTAGGAGGAGATAGTGGCCAGGACGGACGGACAGACGGACGGACAGACGGCAGAGATCACCAAAATATCCCCACACTTTTTAAAAAGCGTGGAGATAACAAACTTCAGTTAACAGATAATTGAGCATGATGATCCAACTCGTCTCAAACATTGAGATATAACTCAAAGTTCTAGACCCATATTTCAGTAGTGTACCGTGTACAAATAACACGTTGTTACATTTAAAGCCACACACATTGAAATGAACTATATGGCTTAGTAAATTTAAGTATAAACAATAAACATATATGTATATATGCCAATTAGAATATATCTGGTGTTTACAAGGTAGAAATCCGTCTCTTTTTGCACTTTAAAACTTAAACATAATCGCCTTTGTCGAAATGGACGTATACGTCTAGAAATCCTACTTTCGGTTTTAAAAGCGGTGCCGTTTGAAAAATAACATATTACTTTCTAATAAGGCTATATATTTAGTTTTATCTATGCCAATTAGAATATATCTGGTGGTTACAAGGTATAAATCCGTCTATTTTGCGCTTTAAAACTTAAAACTAATCACGTTTGTCGAAATATACGTATGCGTAAAGAAATCCTACTTTAGGTTTTAAAATAAAAATAATGAATAACTTGCTTACTAAGCTATAGATTTAATGACAATTGTGCAAACTTTTAAATTGCATCTATATGTATTGATAAACATGTATTTCATTTCAAGGTGTGTGGCTTTAATGACCAAGGATCAAAGTCTATAAATTTTCTTGGGCTGTAATAATGTCTGTTATTAACGGCAGCACTTTTATTGCTACTTTTATCATAAATGTTGTCATTATCATCAAAAGTACCAGTAACATAATGCTGTATTAATATGAATAAGATAAAATATTGTAATTATGTATTAATATATCAAAATACAGACGGTTTTCATGACTTGAAGAACATACATGTATTATTGAATAAATCAATACTGATCTTTTAAAATATTTATAAAAATAAAAATATAATGGTTATTTCCCTGATTATCAGGGTACAGGTTATTTAAGGTATATAATTTAGAAAGCATAGATGCATAATAATAAGCAACCATATACAAGTTCAAAAGGAAAACTGTAGTATTTGCTAATACATTTATAAAAGTCAGTCAAAACAAGCCTAATCATGGGACAAAGGGTCAAATGCCATAAGTAGTCTGCATAGCGTCAGACCAGCCTTCGGCTTAGTCTTAATCTGGTCAGTAGCTTCGCTGTCCACATTAAAGTCACGCAAAATTACATGATGTCCGTAGCAGACAAGGTAGCTCAACACCAGACTACGTGGATGCACCGGCTGGTTTAGAGCTGCGCCGGGCTTATATGGCATACAATTCATTTTCGCATGACACAAGTCAAATGTAAAATAATAATAAGCGTCTCAAGTGAATCTTTTTTGCTTAAGTATAACTAGGAAACTAGTTATACATAATAAATCACTAACGAAGCAAAAAAATTAAACATAAAACTACAAAGCAGCATGGTTATACTGTTTTGACCTGCATACAGGTTAGTCTTGCTTAATCATACAATTTAGCCGTGCTATAGGAAAGCGGGCTTAAAGCCTGTTCGTAAATTGCTATTCCAGATTAGCCTGAGCAGTTCGCATACGATAATCAGGCGCGACACTTTCCGCTTATATGGACTTTTTCGTGTAAACGATTCACTTCTAAAAGAATGGCCCGTTTAGGTGGAAAGTGTCGTTCGTGTTAACGTTTGTGGTCAGCGTACGCACATGCATAAAGTCATCCTGCACTCAAACTCCTCGCAGTGGTTACCTTCCCATACGGGTAACGTACGCACATGCATTAATCCATCCGGCACTCAAACTCCTCGCATTGGTTACCTTCCCATACGGATAACGTACGCACATGCATTAAGCCATCATGCACTCAAAATCAAAATCCCGCAGTGGTTACCTCCCCATACGGGTAACGTACGCACATGCATTAATCCATCCTGCACTCAAACACCTCGCAGTGGTTACCTTCCCATACGGGTAACGCACGCACATGCATTAAGCCATTTTGCACTCAAACTCCTCGCAGTGGTTACCTTCCCATACGGGTAAGGTACGAACATGCATTAAGCCATCCTGCACTCAAACTCCTCGCAGTGGTTACCTTCCCATACGGGTAACGTATGAACATGCATTTAGCCATCCTGCACTCAAACTCCTCGCAGTGGTTACCTTCCCATACGGGTAACGTACGCAAATGCATTAAGCCATCCAGCACTAAAACACCACGCAGCGGTTACCTTCCCATACGGGTAACGCACGCACATGCATTACGCCATTATGCACTCAAACTCCTCGCAGTAGTTACCTTCCCATACGGGTAACGTACGCACATGCATTAAGCCATCCTGCACTGAAACTCCTCGCATTGGTTACCTTCCCATACGGTCAGCGTACGCACATGCATTAAGTCATCCTGCACTAAAACTCCTCGCAGTGGTTACTTCCCATACGGTTAAACGGTAGAAAATTAACTAGTCAAATGTCTGGATTAAACGTACGTAACATTTTCCTTTTCATGAAATTCAGTGTTATTCTTTACAAAATCGAACTTTTTAAAATATGGTTACCCTTAAACCATGTGAAAAACATCAGACTTAATTTTATAAAAAAATATATATATATTGTTTAAATCAACGATCATAAATTGATGTGTAAATAAATAAACATAAAAAAATAACACTTAACATTCGATTATTCGTCGTCTCTTATAAAATCTCCTTTTCGGAAAGGGGCTACCGATGTATAGAATTCAAGAATTAAGGTTGCCACTCTATCCATGTGTCATTCTGTTTGCCGTCATTTCGTCCAATTTTTGCCGACTAATGAAAGAATTGTAAAATGCATCTGCACGTTTTATTAATTGATGTCAATCATCTTTATACAATCATGTTAAGTGATTATTTTAATTAGATTTGAAGTGCGTTTAGTTTCATTACAGCATCCTTAGTTTGGTTATTGTGAGTTTATTCAGGCGGGTGTCAGAGAACTGAGGGCTTCACGTTTTTTTTTAAATATGCTTAAATAATTAGTGTTATGACATAATGAATTCATGCTCAACTTTTGACGGCCGCTAGGCCTACCGACTTTCTTCATATTTAGATCTAGGCTGACGTCATATCATATTATCGCATTTGTTTAGATTTGACAATATGCTGACGCCATACCTTATTATTGCATATTTTTCACAGTGTACAACAGGCTGATGTCAAACACTATTATGTTTTTTTACATTGTACAACAGGCTGACGCCATACCTTATTATCGCATTTGTTAAGATTTGACAATATGCTGACGTCATACCTTATTGTCGCATATTTTTCACAGTGTACAACAGGCTAATGTCAAACACTATTATCGCATAGTTTTTTTTTACATTTTACGACAGGCTGACGTCAAACCGTCTACGATATATTTAATATTTTGCTTCGCTCTGACGCCATAATTATAACTCTAAAGACAACCTCACATTTGTATTTAAACGTGACTTATACCCTCTGTTAACATGTTTGGCTATTTAAAATTAAGGCGTTAAACCGTTCAACGACATCATTGCATGTTTCAATAGAGGCTGATTTAAAACCACATTTTTGCATATTTCACTGTAAGCTTGTGTCATACATTGTAATGATATAATTATTTGCATATTAAACGATATGCTGACGTCACGCCTTCTTAAGAACAGATGTTTAAATGTTTACACAGGCTGACGTCATACCATAAACGTAAGATTTGTCAACCGCGGAGATGGCTATGACGTCTAGATGCATCGTGACGATCAGAAGAGCGTCATCAAGATAGGATTCTCCTTGCATGACGAAGTACGCAACTTCTCTATCCGGTGATTTGTTCCTATTTTATAACAAGCTGACCTAATACCCCCATACAGAAGATTTGTTAACCGTGAGATGGCTATATACGCCAGGATGCATCGTAACGACCGGAAGAGCGTCAACAAGATAGGCTGCTCCTTCCATGATGAGGAACACAGCCACCGTATTTAGTCTATATGAGAAACGTTCTGAGAAAACTTAATAAGTGTGCGTAAAGTGTCGTTCCAACTTAGCCTGTGCAATCGGCATAGGCTAATGAGGGACGACATTTTCCGCTTTTAAGACGGGTTTCGTTGAAAGGAAGTATCTTCTTAGCAAAAATCCAATTTAGGCGGAAAGTGTCGACCCAGAATAGCCTTTGCGGAGTGCACGGGATAATATTGGGCGACGCTTTACGCATATGCTTTAAACCCCGTTTTCCGAGGACGCGGCTTAAATATTTTTTTGTCAAAAAGCAATGTAATATATAAAAGGGTCATTATAGATGTCAGTGTTTTGCCAAAGACGCTCAATTATGTTTATAGACTTTGTACTATACGTCATCGGCGTTACATGCTATCGAGATAACACAAATAATCAACACCAAGAAACCATTTAAAGGACAGTCTAAATTGTACTTTATTATGGCAGTATAAGTGTTTGATAAACTGAGCTTCGCATATTTCACAGAATGCAACATTGTTATTTATTGACAGATAAAACAAGAATGCTCCGAGCCTTATTTCTAACATGACCTGAACACCAGTTTTGCTATTTAAACGAGGGTTCTTGTGAAACTACGCTTTGCCTTTTTTTGGGACCTCCTGTTTTAATTGTTAAAGACTAGTTTAAGAATGCAGGATCACGTGACTTTGTGGGGAAACCAATTAAGAGTTCATGGATGTAAACAAAACGGTAAGTGGTGCTTTTTTCAAATAACTTTTTATAAAAAAATAAGAATTTAAACTAATGCATAAATGACAGATTTTTATGCTGCTTATGGCAATGTGAAATACATCGGAATTACTTTATTTAATAAGCCTGTGTTCTTGTTAAAAAATTGGATTAATACTACACGGTTATGCTTCACGCAACGTGAAATTGTGTCACCGATTTCAGACGCATTCAAGGATTTATTTTTCTACCTTAAGATATCGGAACAAACTGCAAGAAAAAACTGTTTTAATGCACTAAAGATTTATTCAAATGTATTTCAATAATTTGAAATATATTTTCAGAAATAAAGATCTTAACGGTGTTTTTACACTCTGTCCAGCCCTTGAAAACTACGACGATAATGCACCCTGTTTTTCTCTTTGACAAAAATGGGAGATCAGCAACAATCATGTTAGAGTGTGACAATTGTATCTAACAAAAAATGATCAATTTATATATGGGATAAACGGAATCATCGTAAAGTATACTTTCCATTTTATACAAACATTTTAGTGGCGGAAGCGCACAGTTCCACTCCTGACGTCATCTACATACGGGAACCGCCTAGGCCAGCCGCTCGATCCCTTGCACGCGTCCACATGCAAGTGGAGAGGGCCCGAAAGGGGTTCTACCACACGAGGGGCACATGAATACCTCCAATGAAGACTTATCGTTGAGATGCAAACTTTAGATGTGTTTTATTTTATTTATTGTTGATTGTTCACCCCATGTACGTCGATAATCCAAACTGAGTGGGATAAATGAAACTGAAGAAAAACATTGTTGGCCGAAACTGAAACTAAAACTAAAAGGTAGGTGATTATATTATCATTTCTGCTAATTTAGTAACTACAACGACGTTATTGTTCTACACATGTCTAATAATGAATGTCTGACACAGGCATGCGTTTTTAGTTTTGCAATTATTTAATAATTTCTAGTGAAAAACGATAAATTTGTCTTCGGAAAATGCTTATTTTCATAACATGCGACCTATGTGTTGAATTATTTTCACGTTAATTGACAAAAGAGCGAACGAAACTGTAACAGAGATATGCCAAATTATATCATGAATGTCCTTTAAAATTTTACTCTTAATACCTAGTGTGTTTCAGTGTTAAAATCATGTGTTTGCAGGACGGGTATAAAAGTTTATGAATAAATCCAACTTGATATGAAAATGTATGTGGATAATAACCAAACTCAAAATGGATAATGCACAAACTGCGATGTATTGAACATGTTTTCCAAAGACAGGTTGGATATTATTCTTTAAAAACAACTATTTATAACCAAAACGTCACACGATGTGTATATTGGAATATAAAAAATACTTTCAACGAACATCAACATTCATTTATTTGTTATTAGTGAAATCAATATCAACGGAACTTGAATATATACAATTGAGAATAGCAGCAAAATAAGCATGCGAAATTTGCATTACACGTACACAGAGATGCCATAAAATGTCTTCCATGTCATTTTGGCTAGCATGAAAAGCATATAAATTAAAAAATATTTCCCTACTTACTATTTAATCACTTGATTTAAAGGCATTTGAGTCGAAGCTGCTGGTTAAAGTGGTACTTGCCCGGCTGATTCATGTATTTGTCACCATATTGTTTGAGGCATTACTGATCTGATTCATTATACATTATATCATAAAGATTGCATCGAATGGTAAACAATTATTTAAGGAACATATCGACAGCTAGTATAGCATTTTACTTTTCGAAATATATTCACACAGTGAAAATAACTTTTTAAATGATTTCTTTTGGGAGGAGCAAGCTAATGTTCCTTCTGAACCTGATATGAAAACCAAAGATTGGCTCAATAACGGAACGTTCATACGTGATCGAAAATGTGTCTTGGTAAGGTTCAACAAAAACAATCGCTGAAAAGGTACAAGGTAAACGGCACTTCAACATCCCTTATATTATTTGAGCTTTGAATACCAGCCTTATTAAATCGCTGACATTTCCCTTCAATAACTGATATTTCCCTATACACCACAGAAAAGATTGAAATATAATTGCGAAGTGAATTAAATTGCATTTATGTATAGTACACAATGTGTTCAAATACATGCGCATTAATAAATAATTAAAATGTAAAAGCGCTTCTAAATTTATTAAGACTAATTTCTAATTGCATCTTACAAAATAATTTAGGGGTACGTTTGTTTTTGTAAGTTCATTGTGGTGACAGGTTTGTTGTCATTCGTGTCATTGTATTTCGAACAATTTAAGCTAAAGCATACATGTATAAAATTAAAGATGTGTTTCATCAGAGATTCAATTGGCTACGTAATTATTATCTCTCGTTACATTTCAACATAGTATGTTGACAAACGACTACGGATTGTCATAACTAGATAAGTTCGGTAAACAACTCAGCAAGGCTCCAAATGACACGAATAGCCATTGCCCCAATAAGTTCGGTAAGCAACTCAGCAAGGCTCCTAATGATTTAAGATACTTTAAATCCTTCGTAACGCTTTAATACTCTTTAAGTTGATTAGTTGACAAATATTGTGTGGACAGTCTCAACGATGGAATTATATTCGCTAAATAGTGATTTCTATGTGCGTAGCGAAAGACGTCGGACCTTGGACATTTCCGATAAAAATTGCGTAGGTCCGGTAGAACATCCGATTCTGACGGTTCTTGTGTCCAGTAAAAATTGATCTAGAAATTTATGAGCCGCGCTCGGTGAAAAGGGGGTTTAATGCATGTGCGTAAAGTGACGTCCCAAATAAGCCTGTGCGGTCCACACATGCTAATCAGGGACGACACTTTCCGCCTAAACTTGCATAGAAGAGACTTTCATGAAACGAAAAAAATCATAAAAGCGGAAAGTGTCGTCCATGATTAGCCTGAGCGGAATGCACAGGCAAATCAGGGACGACACTTGACGCACATTCATTAAACCCCCTTTTCATGTAACATGTAACATTCGATTTTCCCCTTAACTCGTCATCATGTAAAGCGAAAGTGACGATTTCAGAGGGACACGACGTAGGCTATTTTTGTACTTGTGTGATATACAGCTTGTTTTAAGTACATCTGTCAAATTGCCTTACATATTCATATTAAATAGTGTTGTATAAATCTTCATTTTGTTATAATAAGTATTGCTCAGCGCTTTTGTATTGTGAAAATGAGATATACAGACTCGAAAACAGTATTTCCTTTTATTTGATTAAAAAAAACAAGTCTGATGACATCTGATGATGTCCTGTAAAATTTAAATGCGACAGGACCTCATTTCCTGTGGATTTTTGTTGCCTTTATGTAAGTCAGAGTTTATTTACATGTCACGTGGCGGCGGTGCGACAGTCTGAAGTGATACCTAAAGTGATTTCTTTACTACTGGTTCGGATATATTCACAACATGGCTTAGTTGTTTACATTTTTGGGTGGAGCAAGCTAATGTTACCTTTGTACCTGAAATAACAACCGAAGATTGGCTCAAGAATTACGGAACGTTCAAACGTGGTCGCAAATTGCTAGAGGTTAGCTTCAACAAAGAAAATCGCTGAAAAGGTACAAGCTTAGGTAAAAGGAACTTCATCCCTTATATTATTTATGCTTTAAATACCAGCCTTTTTAAATCACTGACATGTCCATATAATCACTGATATTTCCCAATAAACCACAGAAAAGATTTAAATATAATTTCGAATTGTATAAAGTTTAAATTTATTTTATGTATAGTACACAATGTGTTCAAATAAACGCGAATTAATAAATAGTTAAATTGTGGAAGCGGTGCACAATTTATTATGACTCATTTCTAATTGCATCTTTAAAAATAACTTATGTGTACGTTTGTTTTTGTACGTTCATTGTGGTGACATGTTTTTTGTCACTCATGTCATTGTATTTCGAACAATTTAAGCTAAAACATACATGTATCATAATGTAGATGTGGTTTATCAGAGATTCAATTAGCTACGTAATTATTATCTCTCGTCACATTTCCACATAGTATGTAGATTTCAAAGGAAGGAAATCACGGGCATTAGATAAAACAATAAATACATAATGACAATACTTTATTGTGTGATATATATATATATATATATATATATATATATATATATATATATATATATATATATATATATATATATATATATATATATATATATATATATATATATATATATATATTGCGACAGCTTTTACGCCGCGATATGATTAAAGCTTATGCAAGGTAATTTTGTTTATGCAACAAAGGAAACATTACACCTAATTATAAGACCAATTTAACAATGGAAACACGTACCAACAGCTGTTTGAATAACAAAGGAGCGTCATTTAGTATTTCTTTTTTAATTAATATAATACTTTAATACTTGGCATGTCAGACTTTGCTGACAAATGACACGGACTGTCCTGACTACATAAGTTCGGAAAAAAACTCAGCAAGGCTCTTACTGTTCAAACTTGTCTTAAAGGGATTTTTCACATATTTAGGAAAGGACACTTTTGAAACATTTTTTTGAGATTTGATTTAAACAGTGTTATTGGTTATAATTAAAATTAATTGAACGGTCGATCAAATACAAATAAAACAAAATCAATAGACGTAATAATTGATAACAATGATGTATGTGATATTTGTCATTAACAAATCCACATAGTAAAGTTTATGCATGGCAAACACCGTCTATGTTTTTGTCGATAATAGTTTTTAACAAAATGTCAAGACATTGCAAATTGTCTCACAGATTGTAACATTTCCCCAGGATTCAAGTTAGACTACTCAATAGTATCAATTAAAATCGATTTACATTTTCATTTCAGAGGTCCGGGGTATTATATCAAGAATATTAATTGGGACATGAATATCAAAGATGTATCGGAACTTTTTATATCGAAAAGTGCACATATTGAGCAAGAAACTAATCCAAAAACATCATGGCAAATAATAAAAGGGAACATTCGAGACGAAACAATTAAATATCGAAAACAGCGAGCAGAAGCTTCACCTATACAACAACTTTAAATTAAAATAGTAAAACAAGAGCAAAACGACAAATTAAATCATAATGAAAACTTTTATAAAACTCTTTAAAAAAGGCAAAAATATAAACATAAACAATTCTGAACGTTTCTTTACTACTATATGCAAGAAAATAAGTCCAGAACAAACGCAAGATGAACATGCTTATCTATCAGAGAATTAACGTGCTGAAGAATTGCTAGCAATGAACAAGTACAAAACTCCAGGATCAGATGGTATTTCTGCAGAGTTTGTCTTAATATATTGGACAGATATTAGGTAATACATTGCAAGCTTTCTTTATAATTCTTTAAAAAATCAATATCAGACTTACAGAAAAGCATTATTACTAACCATAACCGGAAATGACGCTCTTTTGATCGATAATAAACGTTGATTACAAAGTAGCTACAAAAGTCAATGCGATTCGCAGAAAACCTTTTTATATAATCGAACCGGATTTATCAAATGAATTATTTTGTATCTTATTAGCGACTCTTTACTATTAATATATTTGCCCAATATTATTACATATGCACTTCATTAGCCTCGTTTTAGATTCATCAATAATTTCGTCGTTATGATCGCTAAAATCAGGAATGTTAAACTCGTCTTTTCTTCAGATATCGTGTGTAAGAAATGTTCATGTTACAAGCCTTGATCTTTGATATGTTGACGCGCTGCCCGTTACGTGAAAGAGGACTTTACAACCTTTGTAGCAGCTCCCAGATGACATTGGATGGCAGCCCCTCAAAGATAAAAGACCAACCGCTAATGCCACTATAATGTACATAATTATAAACAACCTAATTGACATTCCACCTGATCCCAATCTCCGCCCTGCTACATCATCAACATGATGCAGCCGTATCAGATACATCATTCCATACTGCAGGACAGACTACTTAGACACTCCTTCACGTCAGCAACAGGATTGTGGAATCAACCGCAAAACCACCTTGTTTCGGCTCATAGCCTTGAAGCTTTCAACGAAAGGACGGTACAACAATAAGCCATGAATGATTTTGTAAAAGTTTTCTTTTTTCATTTAAATACGCCACACCATGACTCTTGTCCCGTTTTTTTAACGACAAAGCCCAAGAGAGGGATCTTGTACAATACACGAAGGAGAAGAAGTAGAACGTATGTTTAAAATACGTATCTAAGTGGTTAGAAGTTAGAATACGTTATTGTTTTAAAGAGCCGTAATAGCCCAATGATTCAAGTCCCCTAACATGTGCAGTTGAGAGGTATTTCCAAGGTATATAAACATACATGCACACTATGTACACAAAATCAACGAACATACCTTAATAATGATGAAATCTACAAATATACATGATATAACCATACAACTCAGAGGTTAAACATGGTATGTATATAAGAACAAAACACCATATGTAAATGCAGGCTATGTGTTGTCATATGACAGTGAAGAACTATTATGAAAGAAGTTTGATCCCGCAGATGAGACTTTGATTGATTTATCTTTTATTTGTTGGAATATAAGAATAACCGTATATTGACAATTCCACACTGTACAAGTATTAGATCGCGTCGACAACATCTTTGTCGATGCCCTGATACGCGTTCTTTAACGCATTTTCTCGTTGAATTTTACGTTCTTCCGACGACAAAGTATACTTGAATACTTCCGCAAAAATTATATCAGAAACAAGGGAGGGATCTGAATTGTTTCGAATGGACTCAAACGTGCCTTGTAAATATCCTCGATCCCTGCGAATGTAGCCCTGTATCTGGAAAGAGCGCCATTTCCTTCGAGTGACCTCCGCCCAATGCATACATCGGCTCACCGCGTCCCCAGAACTCCACTCTAGAATTGTAGCCACAATCCCCGGTAAGGATAACTGGATCCGCTTGCCATCCAGCGTATGCATGACGAAGTCGTATTTATCTGAAGAGACGTTCAGCGTCTGTAATACGACGCCGATGTCGTTTGTAAATGTTTCTTGTTTTATAATATACCGAGCATTAACCTCGCAAGATCCGCAAATAGAACACATCGGTGCCCAGTGTTCATCTAAAGATTTGCCTGCTTTCGCTTCGTTTAAAATTCATTGGAGAAAGTCTTGAAAAGACACATCCGTTGGGCACAGTGATTTGTTTTGAATGCCTAGGACAGCGTTATTTGTGTGTATTTTAGTGGGCAAGTACGACTTGTCGATAAAAGCCGAGTTAAGCCGAGAATATGGGTCACGTGTTGGAAGAATTGTTGGAACATGCGCACTCTTCACGTACGTGAACGAGGACGAAAATGAGTAACTTCTGGATTGTACAGCACTTCGTTTATTTTCCAAAAGCTTTTTGCCAACATCGGCTCCATTGTCAAGAATTGCGAATAAAAGTGTCCAAAAGGCTGAGCCGACTTTTGGAACCTTGCAATATGCGACATTGTAAACCTTAGAATGAAAAAAATGTCCGCGACCCTTTCCCTTGTAAGTTGCGTTGAGTAAAATGCCATTGAAACACGATGTGTTTAAAAGCCTTGACCTTAGATCCAGATCATGTAATTGACTGACCATAGAAGTATCCTTGCTGTTGGGAATAATTTGGTCTGAATTTGTATGAGTAAAACCATCTGGCGAGGCGTCAGACGCGGTGGTTGATACGGTAACTGGGTCCGGCTTCTCAAATATGGCTTATTGTGATGGACGGAGCTGCCAAGAAGAAAACGACGCGCCGAGCATCAGAGGAAGCGACGAAAGGGCGTCAGGAGCGAACGAGTTGTCATTTTCCGGTCGAGTGTCATTATGCTGATGCAGGTTTCTTGCAAGGCCTGAAGAAAACGCACTTTTTCACTCAAGATGCAAAGCTGAATGTTTAATGAAAAACATTTGCGTACTTTTGAAACTGACGAGAGAAAAAAAACGATGAAGGGATTTAACACTTTTTCCCCTTTTTGACAGCACCGATTCTAAACAGAAAAACTCCCGGAAGTTATCATATCTCTGGTAGAGTGTTCCATTGAATTAAACCTAAGTTATTATATATTTCTGACCAATTGAGCAAAAATATGCCACATTGCATTACCTATTTTCAGACGGTATTGAATTATTTTTAAAAGCTTATTTTTTACAGTAAGATGTAACATTTGCTTGCATATTTTCCTACATAGTGTATGCAAGTATGTATACATTACAGTAATAATACAGACCTGGCGTATGATAGAACATCGCATATTTTCCGGAACTGACGAAGAAGACCATGGGCAACAATACCATCCCAGTCGACCGTGGTTTCAAATATGGACGCACCGCTTTAACGATGCCAATTCTGTAAAGTAAACACAACAACGTCATTAAAGATTAATGATTACTTCATGCTCGCCATTATGCGAACAATTAATATCTATCTTTCATCCCGGAGAAATTTAAACAATGTGTTCGCATTCTTTTGATTATTATATTTTCTTTTTTTTTAATTGCATACATAATTATTTGTAAATAGCAATATAAGCCATAGTCTTAGTCCATTGAATATTTAGTTGGATCACTTATTTGTTAATAATTCACGCAAAACGAAGAGTAACGTACCGCAATTACTAAACTCAAATAAGTTTTCCTTAGATTTATGTAGCGTGTTTCTATGTTAATCTTTATCCAAGCAATATTTCTTTCATCTCTATTTCGTAGAATGTAAATCGCGCCGTTTTAAAGCAATTACAGTATTTTATCACCCATGCATGTTCGCTGTTATCGGAGATTTAGAGTGTTATCGGTATTTGCAGATTTGTGACATAAGTTGCTCTTTAGCAGATATTTTCGCAATAACATAAAATATTCAAAGGCATTTTATACGCAACACTTTTATAATGCTAATTTCTTTAAAATGGATAAATATATCAATTTATAACTTAGAACATTGTTGTTGGAGATCATGTTAAAAGAACAACAGCGGCCATAACAATAATTCATCCATGACGTTCTGACACATCTGGACCTCTCGCGAGTATGGTTTACCCGTGCTGCACGTCAAAATAGCAGTATAAGCACAATATAGATTTCATAAGACATTATGATCACAAAACATTGTTCTATATTTGATGAAAAAGAGTGTGAACACAAGCTCGTACCGCATCTGTAACTCATGTATTACACCAATTCATATCACACATAACAAACGTGTGTTATGCCATCAAAATAACCCTGTCAGTTCTCATACAGTGATGGATGTATTTTATACTTTATATAAGCAATCCTTGTAGTTTCACGAAATATAACGACAACAACAGACCTCTCCAAATTATTTAATCGTTTCGCGTTGCAACGCTGTATAATTTTCAGGTTTTTAAATCGTCAAAAATGCCTATAATGGATATTTTAGAGAATTGTTAATGTTCAGTATTACTGTTTCCTCACAAATATCATAACTAAGACGAAACTTTGCGAATCTGAAACAACTTTTTTTTAATTTTGTCAATTTACCAAAACTTGACAAGGCCCCTCTAAACGTGGACAAATATGTCACAAACGCTTTATTTTAACAAAAGTTTACTTTTACCTCTTTCAGTTGCGGCTTTTATTCACAATAAGTTGTTACTTATCGAACGAATAAATAATGTCATACAAAGTTTTCCCCTCACTAAATGTTTATAATGTTTATTCCCATCGACTCGATTTTAATTAGAAATATAAACATTTTTAACAGTCACGTTGATCCGTAAACATGTGAACTGAAATCTTTACATATAATGTCATTCATTTCGATGCTAAGTTTAGTTACAAATTGTGTTTGCGTGTCAATTCCCCCTTAGTCTATTGGAACTCAGTGGTGTTTTCTGAAATAAGTTATTATGTAAATAGAAGGGTGAACTAAATATATTCTTAGAATCTAAGAGTTATTAAAATGTTTTGTTGTCTGTGTCCATATTGATATAAAATATAATTTGATGTAGTCTGGTGTCATTTTAATGTGTAAAGTATCGATTTTTTTAGTAATGCTATGGGCATAGAGGTGGTAAATTTATTAGAGTCGTGCCTAGTGAAAAGTGGGTTTAATGCATGTGTGTAATGTGTAGTCCCAGATTAGCCTGTGCAGTTTGCACAGGCAAATCGGGGACGACTTTTTCCGCTTTTATTGTATTTTCTGTTTAACGGAAGTCTCTTCTTAGCAGCAATCTAGTTTATGCGGAAAGTGTCGTACCTGATTAGCCTGTGCGGACTGCACAGGCTAATCAGGGACAACACTTTACGCACATTCATTTAACCCCCTTTCCACTAGGAACGGCTCATTTGGTCACTTTAATAGGCGGACTTCTTTTCATAAGAGAAAAATGTCACTAGCAACAAACACTGAATATTATTTCGTTAGAAATCATTCGAGCTGTTAAGCCAAACATAACATTGCTTTAATATACGCTACAACCCCAGAGTGTGTTTTTGTGTGCAATAGTGTTGTGTTTATTTCAAGAGTATATGTCATCCAGTTGTTGTTGTTTTATTGTTGTTGACGATGATGACCGGCAGTGAATATACTAGCATATGTCTTGAGCAGTTTGATGTATTAACACGAAAGTCGCATTTCCTCGTTGGTTATTATCAAGCCATCACCAATAACAACCAAATCGCGGGACAGTGATTGTATAGTAGACGTAACGTTTTAACTGTTTTTACTATGGCCATTGTAACGTATAGATACACCTTAATGGTAAAGGGGCCTTTTCACAGATTTTGGCATTTATTGAAGTTTGCTATTCAATGATTTATATTGATAAAATCCAGTAAAAAAGCAAGAATAAAATTAAAAACAGAAAAAGTAAACATCAAATGGGCACGAACCACTGACCCATGGATTAAAAGTCTATCGTTTACACTACTCGGCCAGCAGTGCTCACACAATCAGTGATGTAGTGCATACTTTATATAATCAATCCTCGTAGTATCACACAATATAACAACAGCAACAACAGAACTCACCAAATTATTTAATTATTTAGCGGTACGACGTTTTATAAAATCCGGTTTTTAAATCATCAAAAGATGCATATAATGGATATTTTAGAGCATTGTAAATGTTCAGTATAACTGTTTCTTCGCATATATCATAACTAAGACTAAGACGAAACTAAGACGAAACTTTGCGAATCTGAAACAATTAATTTTTATTTTGTCATTTTTCCGATACGTGAAAAGGCCCCTTTAATGCAGAGTCAATGGTTATACGGATTAAATAACTATTGACGTCTATTGAACGGATCACATTCTCCTATATGATTTATCTTGAGAACTTAAAAGTGTGAAGATGAGAATGAATTTTGAACTTTCGGTAAATATGTCCTTTTAAGATTAGGAAAAGAGTTAGAAAAGAAATGTTTTTGTTAAGAAATAGTTCTGACCAAAAGCGAACAGTTTAAGCTGAACAAATGCTCATGCGAAATCGTCAATTATAACTACTGTTCGCAACAAGCGTAAATGCACGAGTTTTTACAAACAAAATTGTGACTGTAAACTGGGGCTTAAAAGTTTCATTATAATCGACTGATAACGTGAAAGTAGTTTCGTGTTTCAGAAACATCTTGGATTACCAAGAACACTATTTGTCAATCGGTATGTTCTTCTTGTCCGGATACAGCACCTTTTTTAAATAGAGGATTTCTTGCCGGCGCCTATTGGTAAAGAGGATAAAACTGTACAAAACTTCTCAGTGGAGCGTTAATTTTAAAGTATTTACGTGTACGTGTATACAGGTGGATTGGAGGGCAATGACAGCCACATGAGTGAGGGTTTTGAAAATGTCTTCTGTGGCTGCCTCGTGTATATGGGAATGTAGTTAATTCCATTGGATAATTGTTGTCGGGTAGTAAGATCGTTTGTAAAGGCATTTTATTGTTAATCAAAGCAAATCAAAGCGGTCATAAAGGGTTTATAATACAATGAACTTACCTTAGCAGATAAATAAACTATCTCGGCCATGTATTTATTATAGTGGCTTAATATGGAATACAATTACACACACCATTTCTTATTGATTCAAAAGCAGATTTATTAGGATACACTACCGGTTACATAAAACACAATACATATGTACATACTTTCCTAAAAGAAGAATCTGAAACACAATTGTACCATCTGTATATGAAGAAGCATACTTATAAGAAGAAGAATTTAGAGATAGACGAAAATACATCATATACGGTTATATTAAAATCAGTTAAACTATTTTAACAACGAAGTCGATGTACAGCGGATTTAACTAAACTGTTTGGTAAGTCGAAGAAACAATAGGGTAGGTCACATTTCACATCGTCGTGTTTGTTATAGACATACATATAAAGTTCAATTTTTATTACCCTAAGAATGCTTTCTTGTTTTTAAATGATTATATGCGGTACGACTGCATAAAAGGGTTGAAGCACTCGGATACATTTGAAGTATAGGTATTTAAAAAATATGACGAACTGTACAAATGATTTAGTAAAAAAATGAGCCAAGCTCTGTGAGAAGGGGCTTAAATGCATGTGCGTAAATTGTCGTCCCAGATTAGCCTGTGCAGATTTGTGCTTACAATAGACTTGCTTTAAACGAAAACTATTTTAAAAGCGAAACGTGTCATGCCTGGGGACTACAGAGGATAATTCGAGATGGAACTTTACGCTCATGCATTAAACCCCCCTTTCACAGAGCACGGCCCATATATAGTATGACATGTTCTTCTTTACCCTATACAAACATTCAGTTTTATCAAAGACACCTGACTCTCCGTAAGCCCACAATATTATTAACTTACAAAATAAATGAACATTTAGAATGACCCAATTAAACCATGTTGTAAAATACAGTTGGACATGACTGTGAAAAGTTTTATATGATAAATGTAATAGTACGGGTCACCATTGCGAGAAACAAATACAACAACCATTTTCACTATACTTACTCACATACTTATATAGAATAATTTGCGTTAATTATTCCAGCAACGCTCATTATGGTGCAAACTTTTATAAATTCTTAAAATACATACACACAAAATAAGTATCTAGCAAACACACCTATATCCGGTTTCAGATTATCGATCGTTAATATGCTAAAAAAAATACTTCACACATACGCATCAGCACAAACGTGTAAGGTATAAACAGCATTTCGGCTCTGAAATCCACCGTCGGCAATCAAGACCGACACAGGCTGCCGTCGATATGGCAGGGACAGCAGTAGCGGCCGCAGTGAGTGCTCATGTATTGACGGTATATGGGGTCTAGGCAGTATTTCCGATCATACATCTTACATGGGGGTTCGTGTTGTCTATCAACAGCGCCTAGTGGGGTCAGCAAAATTTTAATGGTTATAATATACCTAAAGATAGTATCAATACAATTATGGGATATTTCCATGATAAAACACGGGATGCCGAATAAGAATTACATAATTCACAGTGTGATATAAGTATATTCGTCACAAACGGTATAGAAAATTGACTACTTCTATATTCGCTAAGCCCTGCATGCTAGTAAAATACAAAATCACATACAAATCTTGAACGAATATAAATGTTCATTTGCAAACATCACAACTGCTACCAAACTCCTCTCACCAATACACGGCAAGCACGTGGCTCGGCAGTTCTTCTCTCCCCACGCCCTGTACTGCTCCAGCACACATAGATCAATCACCTGGCTGTTGGCTATGTACTGCCCACACCTTTCATCTAGGTCTCGAGGGGGTGGCGACGTTGTATAGGGATCTGTAATAATATCACAATACGGTAAAGGTCATCGTGCACGGTCATACATGGTTACGTACAGATCGACTGCCTGGCACTGCGAACACTTTTTATTTAGGTCTCGACGGGCATTGGTCGCTATATGGGGAGCTGATATAATATAACCATACGGTAAAGGTCACAGTTCTCGATAATGCATTAATACACATAGATCCAATGCCTGACCGTCGTCTTGAAAATACAACAGCTCACTTTTAGATCATACGAATGTGGTTGATGGAAGGGATGCTGTAATAATAATGTGGTCGAGATCATATTTCAGGTCATACATGTACATTGTCAATAAAAGGTTTCTCGCTGTGCCGTTCAACATAAACTCAATTATCGGATATGTTTCACATGTAGCCATTGAACTTTTTTCCTCGCATACCGATATATATTGATACACGTATTCGCCATATTATCATGTATGTGAAGCTTATTGTCGCATCAAACGGTTTCATAAGCTTTTAATTTTTTTCACAAATAAAAACATGTTATTATGGGTGTGAAAGCTAGAAGCTGGTATGAATACATATGTACCTCTGAATCATTTGACGATCGGTTCGGCCATCTTTGACCCTAAGGGCATGATTTGAACCGATGTGATAAAGCTCACAATACGATGTTACGTGTCAAATAGAATAACCTTTATAACCTTGAGACACCCGGATCGTTGCCAGGTTTTACTCGCTGGAAATAATGTTACAACACTTTGTAGATGATTACTTTAAGATTGTAAACAACAAGAATATGCTTATAGTAGGCTTCCACCATTATTAAATATAAGGTAAATATGTTATTTTGAGGCCATACATTATTTCCTACGGTGACATTCGTTTTTGCTTTTATATACCAATAACTCTCTATTGTTCGCTAACAATAATCACAATAATCGCACTTACGGCCATTAAGTACTTGCCAATCATAGCTAATATTTGTCCAATCATTCAGAAAGAGAAATGAACACCAGAATGTATAGTTAATATGTATAATCTGATTTGTTATAAGTAATTCATAGCAATTCTTTCGTCTCAATATGACTGAGGGTTTTTAAAACTACACAGTTTTCGTGTTGTTATATATGATAACAATCAAACGAAATTCAGTATTGAAATTGCATGAACATGTTGGTACAAAATTAACGCTCGTTGGCCATTGTCGGCTCAGGTACAACGAGAAATTGAGCCCAATTGACATTCTATGAATTATACCTTACCAATGACACACGGTCCGTGATTGCATACTTCAATGATGTCAATGAGTGCCAGGTCCGGACACAGTGATTCGTCAACAAGTTTGTCGGAAGAGGAATTTTCAAAACATTTATATTTCGCCCTCTGAATCCCTTCGCTACACGTCTTTGAACACTGCAGTACAAAGAAACACATTTTACTGGTTTTGGTAATCAGGAGCATCGGTACATTCGATGTATCAATTTTGGACCATTAATCATGATACTAACCTACTGATACGACCCAATCCCACACTACAAGTATCTTTTCTACATTCCACCATTTCTCCACCTGTATCTCTTCTATCAAATCGTGCCAATCCAGCATCTTACCATAACTGTGTCTCTCCCACATCACAACCTACATGTGTCTGTCCCGAATCCCACCCTAACTGTATCTCTCCCATATCCTAAACTACCTGAATATCTCCCACATCATACCCTTCATGTATCTCTCCCATATCCTACCCTACCTGTATCTCTCCCACATCCTACCCTACATGTAGCTCTCCCACATTCTACCCTTCCTGTATCTCTCCTACATCCTACCCTTTATGTATCTCTCCTACATCCTACCCTACCTGTGTCTCTCCCATATCCTACCGTATCTGTATCTCTCCCACATCCTACCCTACCTGTATCTCTCCAACATCTTACCCTACATGTATCTCTCCCATATTCTACCTACCTGTATATCTCCCACATCCTACACTACCTGTATCTCTCCCACATCCTACCCTACATGTATCTCTCCCATATTCTACCTACCTGTATCTCTTCCACATCCTACCCTACCTGCATCTCTCCCACACCCTACCCTACCTGCATCTCTCCCACATCCTACCCTACCTGTATCTCTCCCACATCCCATCCTATATGTGAACCTCCCACATCCGTCTATACATGTGTCTCAACCACAACCCACCCAGCCTATAACACGACCACATGCCACTCTGCATGTGGCTAAACACTATTATTATTTTATTTTCATCAAACTTGCATTAACTATTAGTTGCAATATAACAACGAGGACAACGTATACTGTAATAACAACGTAGATTTTAACAAAAGATGACAATCATATACATATACGTAAGAAGTCTGCCATATTTAAACTGACTACAAAATGAGCTAACACAATTAATCAAAATACAATATGTTAACGCATGAATCAGATTACACAAAAACGAGTGTTGTTAATAATGTACTAGCTTTTCAATTCTGCGGCTGAAATAATAACCAAAGGCCACTTTTCAGAGGACTTTGTTTCTTCAAAATATATGGTTTTATTAATTAGATGGGGAGATCTGTATATTCCTAAATGTCCCTCAATGCAAGCTTCCTACCAAAGTTGTTTCAAATTGATACAACTTAATTTTCGAGATATTCCCCAGAAATAATGTTATCATGAAAATCAACAAAGTGTAATAACTATGCAACTATGAATGCATGATTTGTTGTTCTTGTAAACGAACAAGCGCACAACAATTTCTTCATTATAAAAGATTTTAGTGCAAGACATAAAGGATTACGACAGACTATTTGTTGGTATCTATCATTTTAACACAGGGTCATACTGCCAATTCTGCAATGATGTTACGGTGTAGGTAACATGAACCTTCAACCAACGGAAAAGTTACTGTGTGGGTTAAATTAGCCTCCAACCAATGACAAAGATACTGACTGTGTGGGTAAAATTAACCTCCAACCAATGCAAACGTTACTGTGTGAGTAAAACGTACATCCCGCCAATGGAATAGTTACGGTGTGGGCAAAATTTACACCTAACCAATGATAAAGTTAGGGTGTAGGTAAATTTATCTTTAACCAATGAAAATATTACTGTGTGGTTAAAATTTACCTCAAACCAATGATAAAATTCGGATGTAGGTAAAATTTACTATCAACCAATTAAAAAGTAACGGTGTCGTAAACATTAACCTCCAACCAATGAAAAAATCATGGTATAGGTACAATTTACCTCCAACAAATGAAAAAAAATCGTTGGGGGTAAAAATAACTTACAACCAATAAAAAAGTAACGTTGTAGGTTAAATGTACATTCAACCAATAAAAATAGTTATAGTGTAGGTAACTTAACCTCTATCAAATGAAAAAGAGGAAACTGATTAACATTTCACCAATCATAAGATGAATGGTTGTTGGTAGCTTTCAAAATAAAGTATTTTCCACGATGCGTGACTATGATTGTCAACTCTTAGTATGCGTTGGCTTCTGCCAACAAAAGTTGTGTTCTCAGAGATTTCTTCAACGAAGCACGTGTGCTAGAATTCCAAAGTTCAGATGGGAGTGTATTCTACGACTTTAGAACCTCGTTAAAATGATAACGGTCAACGTACGTACCTGTACGGAATCTTGGTTCCACAAGAGTGAGGCAGTTATATTTTTTATCTTAAATCAATATGTGGTCTGAACAGATTGAGCCTGATGAACGTGCTTTTAATGTGCATTGAGATGTGTCAATATTGTAAAGTCAACCATGAACAGGACATGAATGAAGCTTCTTTAATACTGGTTTAATGTGGTCGAACCGAAAAGTCCTGATAATGACTTTCGTTGTTTTTGTTTTGACCATTTGTAGCTTGGTACGAATATTCTTAGGTAAACCACAGAGAAGGGGGTTACATTCGTCCAATCTGGTCATAAAAAGGGTGTTACGAACGTTTTGGTTGCATTTATTGTCTAATATTACCTTCGTGTCATAAGTGGGAAAAACACCACCTGCAAAACAATTAACGTGTTGAACCACGTCCCTAGATTTCTCACACACGGATATCGTTGTATCTTTAACTTCAAAGGTTATGTATGATATACATTCTTCATAAAGCCCCAACCTTTTATGCATCTCTACAACAACCCAGTGTACCAGTGTATCAACCACACTCCACCTTTCACGCGTCTCTACAACAGCCCATTGTACCAGTGTATCTACCAGACTCCACCTTTCATGCTTCTGTACCGCATCTTACACTACTTGTGTCTCTTCAACGCCCCTGCCAACATTTGTCTCTAAGTCATCAAACTATACCTGTTTCTCTACCACATCGCACCCTTCCAATTTCTAAAAAAAGCCCACCCTTTCAATATCTCTACTACATCCCACCGTTCGTGTGTCTGTATAAATCCTCTAATATGTCAAAACTCTGTCTGTGTATCAATCCAAATGTACTTGTGATTCTCGAAACCGAATCTTACCTGTGCATCTAGAATATCCCGATTTGAACGTGTTTCTGCTACATCCCACTCAATCCATGTCTTTTCCACATCCCATACTTACCGTTGCTCTACCACACCCCACATTTAATATGTATGTCCCCCATCACATGTGTCTTTCCTTCATCCAATTCTTCCTTTTTGGTCTATCCCACACCTCAATACACATGCGTCTTTTCTTCATCCAACTCTATCTTGTTGGTATCTCCCACATTACACTACACCTGTGTATTTCCTAAATCCCAATCTACCTTTGTAAGTGAGTATCCCATATCACACCTTTCCTGTGTAATTACCTTATCCAACCCACCCAATGTCTTTTCCACATAATAACCTCCGGCCGTCTCACTCACACGAACCCCAAGAGTGTATTTACCATATCTCATTCTAAATGCGGCCCTACCATATTACACCTAGCTGCTTCTTTAAAACATCCCACTACCTGCGTCACTAACACATGTCAGTCTACATCTGTCCTCATAACATCGTACCCTACCTACCTCCTTACCGCATATCACTCTACCTGTGTTTCTACCACATCCCACACTACCTGTTTCTCAATCACCCTACCTGAGACACTCTTATTTTCCTCCAGACCCCACATGGATTCAGATCGCACATGATGTTGGAATCTGGTCTGGTGAAACCGAGGCAGCGATCATCGCTCAGCACCTACCATTGCACGAGCCCATAGTATTTTGATGAATAACATGTAATACAAGTCATTTTAATTAACAAAATATAGCAATAATTTGTATACCTGTATTGCAAAGTAGTTTCTACAGATACGCCTAAATAAACTCACCTGAACCTGACACCTCTATTCTTAACTAATATATGAGCCTCACTTTGTGAAAAAAGGGGATTTAATGCATGTGCATAAAGTGTCGTCCCAGAGTAGCCTGTGCAGTCCGTACAGGCTAATCAGGGACGACACTTTCCTCTTTTATGTATTTTCTGTTTAAAGAAAGTTTTTTCTAAGCACAAATCCAGTTATTGTCTGACGAGGTATTACATCATATGGTCTTGACTTTCTTGGTGTTGAATAACATAGTCGTGAACGACCTTGTATTAAATTGTGCGGTCTTGATAGAATAACATGATCTTTACTGACCTGATAATAACCAATATGTGCTCACCCGACCTAGTATTGTTTTACTTGCTATTATGGCCTTGAATTGAATATCATGATCTTGAAATTCTGATATTGAATCACATGGTCTTGACTTGACTAAGCTTGCCTTACCCAATTGACTTTGACTCTATCTGATATGTTCATGACTCACCACGGCCTAACATCGAGAACTTTGTAAAGCGTTTAACTCAACTCAGTAGATGAGTACTGCAAGTGAACGAACAAGACTCAGATAACCACGATATAAATCAGGTAAGTGTCAAAAAGTCCAAAAGCCATTTATGAGGTAGAAGTTGAGCATGGTCTTCAGAACACACCACTCAAAACTAAGTCAAAATATTGACTTAGATTTGTCGATTGTATTTCGCCAATATGTTAACTCACTCGAGGCATGCTTTGTATGGATAGTCATTACACGTTTCTGACTTTTATCTACTTGCGTCGTGACTGAATTGGTTTTTCCAATTCTAGTATTTACGCACATGTATTTCATTGTCGTAACGGGCTTAAATCTAGACTCATATGATCGATTGCATCTCTAGCCACTTGACTTTTGTCTCACCTGGTCCTGTCCGTCTGCCAGCTGCATACAAGACACGTTTCGCACCTTGATACCCTGTCCACATCTCCCAGAACAGAACCCCCATTCAGACGCTACCCATCTGTATGTATAAAACACGGTGTAGTATCAAACCAGACACAACCAACATGTATATAAAACACGGTGTAATAACATACCATAACGATGTTGATTATAATAAATGCATTCATATTTTTATAAAACATTTATGGGGATACCAATTCCAAATATGAAATTTAATTTTAGACCAATACAATTGCTTACCGATTAACATTTTTCATTTTAAGGTAAACATTTTGCTGCGTATGAATTCTGTTCGAAGGCATTAGTCTATATGCTCTGCAGCGTTCAAGTGTTTTATGCGTGTTACGTTTTCGTATAAAATTGTGTTATTTCATGCTAAAAAACGTTTACATACGTTTACGTAGAACGTAGTTTGAATATGTATTCGCAATAAAAGAAAATGTCTTAAAACAATATTACCCCACCTTAATCAGGCGAGAATTCAAATAACCATCCGATTTGTGGCCGTTGTGTCACATACGTCATTGTACTTGACATGTTTCCAATAGCGTTTTACAGCATCAATAAACTGTGTTATTCTCGCATGTAGACACACATGTTTGGAGGTGTTTTAAGGATTTATCGTATAACCCGCATTACAAATACCTCAAAGAGCAACGTGCAGTATAGCAAACCTTACCTAACAGGGCATGGTGGAGTGTAGCAAGTAGATAGTTCATCGTTTGGCTTTGTGGAGATATCACACCGATAGTCTTCCACTGTGTTACCACTGATGTCAAAACACTGGTAGGTTTTCTGAATTGTCTGTCCTAGAAGAATTGAAGCCCCGTTAAAACTTTTCACACGTATTGTCTATCAGTCATGTCGAGATTACATTGCACAATTTGATCTACCAATAAAAACACAAAAGCACTTGTTTCAATTACTATTTAATAACAGATTCATTGAAACTTGAAATCATTACCAAGTAGTACGATTAATATAATGCTATGCTTTTTATGTTGCGGGGCATTCTTATCTAGTTAAGCACCAGGTACATGCTCGCGGGAACAGTATGCTTATTTGTTCGTTTCATTCTGTTTGATACATTGTGATTGATCAAACCTTATAATTAAACGTAGTAAGCCTAGTTTGAGACCCGTACGCTACTTTTTCCGAAAGCGCATCAAATGAAAGTGAATAAAAGCACTATAAAACACTTTTGTGTCGTTAAAACTATATTTTGTTGATCAAGCGGTAAATCGCCGATCGCATAAGTATCTTACTCAATACTTGAATGGCTACATTGAAGATATTTTTTTAAATAATTGTTATAATTTAAAGTGCCATCAATGACGTCACATATATGTCACCTCCGCCGCACGTGATGGAGCACTGGCTCGTGCGTTCTCCCCACGTGTATCTGGGAATGTCCTGTGGAAAAGCCATGTGGTAGACGCTAACCACCGCGAACTCGCTCGACCCTCTCATCTGAATGTCCTTCCTGACTCGTGCCTGCAACAAACGACAACAACCGAAGTGTAAGCCTTCGTACTCAACTTTTAATTATTATCATATTTAAATTGTTAACTTCAAATGAATAGCATATGTTTAGATCTTCTACAAAAGAATAAAGCGCCTCGTGATCAAGCGGGCTTACATGGAAACTAACTCGGGTGTGTCATGTGTCTCCAGAAATAACACTGTGCGGTTACGGACGTGCTGTAAAAATGGCAACACTGCCTGTTGTATGCGTATTTGATATTAGAAAATTCATCTTTAAATAGAAAACCAAGCAACACGTGTTGAAACGAACATATGATATGAGCATGAGACTTTTAGCGATTAATATGAACGAGATTATTCGTTCCTCGACCTCATTTGCCTAAATTACATATTTGAGATGCCAAGGTCTGCCAATTTCTATCAACTTCTAACCTGTATGATCGAATTATCAGTAAAGGAACCGCCTATTTCTTACAACTTATTGTGTGTATGACACAATTATTGCTGCACGTTTCTCCTTATCGCTATGTATGACTAACCTGTATCACAAACTTCTTATGCATGAGCTTGTCAATATTTACCAATTACTTACCTGTAAGACAAAGTTGCTATGCATGAGTCCGACTATTTTAGACAACTAATTGCCTGTATGGCACAGTGGTCGCTGTACATGCCTTATTTTGCTATTTATTAAAAACCTGTATGACAAAGTTGTCACGCAAGGGTCCGCCTATTTCTATCAGCTCCGGAGAGGGCCTGTACAGGATTGGAATGTCCCTACTGATCACCAGGGTCTGTTTAATGAAGTTTTCTCCGTCGAATATGACCTCGTTGTTCACTGTGATACCTGCCAGAGGTTACCGATTATTATAAATATAAAATCCCTAACAAGTTTGAGAGATTGTGTCCCAAACCGGCGGGCTTCCAGAAATACAGAATCATTTAAATGTTCCATACCAAAATCACTATTTTATATTAGTTTCTATTGTCACGTCTATCACGATTAGAGTTTTGCGCCAAAGCATGAACATGCCATAAAATATGTTATTTTACCATTATATATATGCGTTTTCTACCTTTAATTTTTAACGTATCCATATTTTACTCACCAAGTACCATGTCTGTATTATTCTGTTCCACCCGCACGGCTGTACTGTGAATTGGAATGCTCGCCACGGCACGGTAACCTGGGACAATAGAGAAATAAATACAAAAACAGAACTAGCAATTACGGTAAAACGTTGATACCAGGATCTAGATAAAACTAAGGCCGATTAGTTCAGAACATAAATATATGAATTAATAACTGATATTTTGAATTATCATTTATCTTTTTCAAAATACCAGTCTCGGCTTCTGCCTTATCTAAGTACGAAAGCGAGAAGAATGCAGCTCAATTTACAGAGTGAATGGATGATTTACTGAGCTACTCGGCACCATGTCTGCTGACTCACCGTTCAGATAGGAATGTACTGTGCCCGAGAAGGTATACGCCTTCTTCAGACACGTGGTGTTATTTCCGCCACACTCTCCGCACGCGTCATACTGCACCCGGGATCCATGGACGCCGTCACAGCCGAATTGCTGAAGAAATACATATAGGATTGTAAACATTTCTTAACTATATGAACAGATCTTTGAATTGTTGTATATTTTAAGCACACGTGAATTAAAGTGTATATATTTACGCATTTTTTGCTTATGTTTACTTTCAGTATTGCTGTAATTGACTGAAGAAAGAAAACGTTTTTTTTCGTTTTTCAGTCGAATAGAAGTTTTTTATATATAATATTTCACACAAATGTGTTGAAAACTTTCAATGTAAATACATTTTGTCCATTCATAGTGTCTCTTTTGGATAATGCATTTTGCATTGTCCACAACATTCTTAAGATGGTGATACAATATTCTGACATAGGCCAATTACCTGACATTGTTGATCAACACAGGCCTTAAACGGCATCAGGTCCAGGTAAAAGCAGGTTTTGTAGGTATTGCCCTTCATAGTGTTAGGGTCATTGCATGTGTTGTTACATCCGTATGTACCTATTAAAATTGGTGGTAGAGTTACTGATAGTAGGTGTTGGTGTTCTTGCTGTTGTTGCTTTTATAAGTTTTGATAGTATTACAAGTAGAAGTAGCAGTAGTAATAGAAGTAGTAGTGGTAGTAGTAATACAAATAGTAGAAGTAGCAGTAGTATAAATAAAAGTGGTTGTATCAGTTGTTTTGTTGTTGTTGTTGTTATACTAGTAGAAGGCGAAGAAGTAGTAGGCGCAACAGTATTAGTAGTTGTTTTTGTCGTAGTAGTAGTAGTAGTAGTAGTAGAAGTAGTAGTAGTAGTAGTAGTAGTAATAGTAGTAGTAGTAGTAATAGTTGTAGAAATTGTTGTAGTAGTAGTAGAAGAAGTAGTTGTAGAAATGGTAGTAGTAGTAGTAGCAGTAGTAGAAGTAGTAGTAGTAGTAGTAGTGGTAGTAGTAGTAGTAGTAGAAGTAGTAGTAGAAGTAGTAGTAGAAGTAATAGAAGTAGTAGTAGTAGTAGTAGTAGTTGTAGTAGTAGTAGTAGTAGTAGTAGTAGTTGTAGTAGTAGTAGTAGTAGTAGTAGTAGTAGTAGTAGTAGTAGTAGTAGTAGTAGTAGTAGTAGTAGTAGTAGTAGTAGTAGTAGTAGTAGTAGTAGTAGAAGTATTGGTGGTGGCATTAGAAGTAGTAGTAGTAGTGTAGTAGTAGTAGTAGTAGTAGTAGTAGTAGTAGTAGTAGTAGTAGTAGTAGTAGTAGTAGTAGTAGTAGTAGTAGTAGTAGGAGTAGTAGTAGTAGTAGTAGGAGTAGAAGTATTGGTAGTGGCATTAGAAGTAGTAGTAGTAGTAGTAGTAGTAGTAGTAGTAGTAGTAGTAGTAGTAGTAGTAGTAGTAGTAGTAGTAGTAGTAGTAGAAGTAGTAGTAGTAGCAGTAGTAGTAGTAGTAAAAGTAGTAGTAGTAGTAGTAGTAGTAGTAGTAGTAGTAGTTGTTGTTGTTGTTATTGTTGTAGTAGTAGTAGTAGTAGTAGCAGTAGTAGCAGTAGTAGTAGAAGTAGTAGTAGCAGTACTACTTTGATTTATTTATTTATATTTTTTGAAGAATGACATTATGTCAGTCTGTGTTGCGTTCCTTATTAGCTGTCGTCGAAGTATTCTATTACATTCAGTTTAGATTAGTTTAGATTTAGATACTTTCTGTTTAAATTAATACAAAATGTCATATTTTACTCAAATCAATTAATCGATTGAGTTGATGACATGTTTGCATTTGGTGTTTAATCATTATTGCGTGCCTATTATCAAGCGATTCTAATCGATCAACAGTTTATGCGACCCGAAGCGAGTTCGAGCCATCCGAACAAACAAAAGTGTTAAAATTGTGACCGGGACTGTAATAACATTTCGAGCCATCCGATAATTCGAGCCATCCGACAAAATTGCATATGAATATATAGCATTAAAAAATCGGTGCTTTGATAAGAGTTCGAGCCAACCGGGAATTCAAGCCAAGCGAGTTCGAGCCATCGGGTTTCGACTGTTTTGTTTCTTCGATGACCTTGTTATTATTAATACTGGCTGTAAACGGAAACCAGTAGTTCCTGGTAAATTATCAATGTCAATGTTGTTTATTTCGTATCAGCGTGGCTAATACTACAGCCGACTCATAATAGCAGCAGAAAGACTACATGAAGTGATCAATCGAAGTAGCAGATGTAGTTTATGAACAAGAATGAGGATGATGAACCCTTTACCACTTAGATGCGTATTTTGACGCTTTTATAGTCCCTAATAATGTTTAATTTAATTTAAGACCTTTCTTACTAGATTCAAGATTTAAAGGCTTTATCTCCAACCCTTAGGTACTGATGAGCAGCAGACAGCATAAAACCTGGACAGACTGCGAATTACTTGCAGGCTGTTCTGGGTTTAAGCTGGCTGCAAAAGACATTTTCACTTTGCTACTTAAGGTGGAAAGGGTTAATTGCCACTTACCATTAATGTTTGACATGTCACACGTCATATTCAGACTTGTATAGCCGGGACATTTCTGGAAACGTAAGAAAACAAAAAACTTTAAATAAAACGGCATTAACAATTCATGTATCACTATTTATAATTTCGCAAGTATCTTTCTTATGAGTAAGATTGAGATTTCCGTAAATGTATCGTGCACATCTAAACTATTTGCTGCGCTTAATTTTGTTTATTCTCACAAAATAATCGAATTTTAGCAAGCGATTTAAACTTATCAAAGGAAACACGAGTCTCTTCCAACACGTTAGTTAGTCGATAAACGGATCCATTGCATGAGAGGCTAAATGAATATTATAATAGAGGTCACAATAACAGAGTTTTTGATTGCCCTTACAAGCATGTTTCAGATTTAATTCCCTCACCTGCAATCTACAAATTGATTACCAGCATGACACATAGGTATTGTCTTGATGTTAATGATCCAACCAGCATGTTTACTAGTCATATCCTTTGTTTCTTAGCTATTGCCCTTATCTGTGTGTTACAGGTATTGCCTTTTAATTGTATACTACAGAGGTATTGGTCTCATTTGCGCGTTACATAGTTCTTATCCTTACCTGCATGATACAGTTTTGTCCTTACCGGCATGTTACGGATATATTGCCTTATAGGAAAATGACTTAGCTATTGGTTTAACATGCATGTTACAAATTATTTGACAAAAACCGATCGTTTTAAAAAGTTTTTTTTCCTTACCTGCATGTTACAAAGCCGGTATTTCGTGGACGGTCCTACGCAAATCTTTCCGCCATACCGGGGTCTAATGAAACAAGAAAAACGCTTTACAATATTAATATTATGATGCACATGTATATTGCACATCATTTCTCGGACAAATACTTATGCAACAAACATGATATACAATAAAATGTACCTTTAAATGTCGTCATATTTGTAGATAACAAAACAACAATTTTGTTGAATGGAAATACGGAGCTTTAAAAATATTTGGAGACAGCCATATCCCACAAAACATTAATAAATCCGAAACAAACCAACAATCAAAGAAAAGTAGGTCACTCATGTCTCACCTGGGATCGGTACACGTCCTTTTCTCAATAAGCAGGCCACCCCCGCACGTGTCACTGCACATGGCATTCACCCACGGGCTCCAGCCACCGGGGATTGGGTCCGTCTGTAAGGAGGCGTTCATGGGAACACACTCACCGCGCATGCACCACTATAAAACAACAGTGCTTCCGTGATACGTTTCCTTGGCCACTTGGTTGTAACAATGTCATTTTTGTATTTTGTCACATTGTCAACAGTTTACTGAGAAGTAAATAAGATTGTTGATTGAAGATTACAAGATATAGTTGTTATTATCGATTCTCCCTCCCCGAACTTAAAATAAACTTGAATTGTTTCAGTGCCATACTTATAAATAACGGCAAATTATACACGACTATTCCTGCAAACATTCCCTCTTTCTTTCTTTTTCTTGCAAGAATCTCATTTAGTTGTATAAAAATAATGTCCAGAAAGTGAATAAGCCATGCTGCATTTGTTTCCGAAATAGTATTTTTGATAAATAATACATGAAGACTAGGCCCCCTATGTGTAATTGGTCAACAAGGACAACCATACACATATTTGAAATGCTTATTGTATATGAGTCGTGCTCTGTGAAAAAAGGGGCCTGTGCAGTTTGCTAGTCTAATCAAGGACGACACTTTCCGCGAAAACTACTTTGTTATGAAAAAATATATATTTTGAAACGAACAATACCATACAAGCGGAAATTGTCGTCCCTGGTAAGCCTGTGCGGACTTCACAGGCTAATCTGGGATGACACTTTACGCATATTTATTTAACCCCATTTTCACAGAGCTCAACTCATTTAAATGTAGCAAACATTAGAGATATTTGAACAGCATGTATGCCCCATATCAATCAAACTGGCATGATTTAATGAAGTTAGTCTCTTTCAGCTATAAATCAATCAGAAAAGAAAATAAAAACATGTGTATGGTTAAACTGACTGGCTGGAACTGGTTTTGAGCTTTGAAAACGAACATCTCCAGTTTGACCCCGAGCTTAAAGAAAGCGGTGTGGTTCTTGAACGCGGTTCACCGACTCACTTAGGTTAACAGCAGTTAAAGTATTTTAAACTCAGTCACTGTTTAGGAACGCAGGTTCTCGGAAAAGCCCATTTGAATATAACAAATCGATATGTGTGCTATAAAATTATTATTATTGTAAGACAAAACATTTAAATTATTTGGAAAGGATATTACGATTAAAACCATGTATGTTGTTATTCAAATTCATACAAAACGGAATGTTAAAAACGTAAGAACAGATTAGAAAAAGCATGATATTATAAACGGATATTAATAGGAAAGGAGAAGAAAAGGAAAGAAGACACAAAGTAAAAGGAGGCGGAGTTATATACAGTAAGACGATATTGAACGAAGAAAACAAAGAGTTTGAATAATACGATTGAGAAGAGGAGATAAAAGAGAAAATAAGAAAAAGACAAAGAAGGGGAATGAGATGAAATATCATATATAGAAGAAAAAGAAGAACAGGATGAACACGACGAAATAATTAGGAGTATTAAGAAAAATGGTGTATAATTAGAATAAGAAGAAAAAGAAGTAGAAGAGGGAGAAGATTTAGACGACGATGAAAAAGACAAATAAAAATAAAATTGAAAGATAGCTAACCATTCGGGTGTTATTGCAGTCAGTCCCATCCATCAGGGGCTGGGAGTAATAGTAGTTGCCCAGATCGGTGTGGCAGGCGATCTCTTTGCAGGGGTCATGTCCTGGGATCTAAGAAGCACATAATGTTAGCAAAGTCAAAATGTTGTATATGGTTTTTGTATTCGATGGAAAAAAGTTTCCCATCAGAAAAACCTGATGGATGCTTTACTATTAAGCATTTTGTCGATGTACGGGGTAAGTATAACCATTCAGTCCGTATTGTTGACCAAACTTGAAGGATATTTTTGTTACCCCCCCCCCTCCCCCGAATTTGCTGTATGGTTACATAAATATATCGTATCATAAAATTTGCCCTATCTGGCACTAAGTAATATATCTCTGACAAATTGATTTCTTCCAAAAACGTGTTAATATCTACATGTCTCAGTTATAGGGTCACAGATGGTAACTTGTCATCAAATTCGAATTCGGAATAAGTGGTTTCACATCATCTTAAACTCAATTCCGACGAAGATTTAATGCGGACGGACAGAGAAAGCGGCGACTATATGCTACTCTCCCCCCGTAACGGGAATTATAAAAAATAAAAATAAAAGAATAAATTCTAGCGAAAGATATTATTTTCCGAAGCTAAAAACACTTGTCACGTGCACTTTACTAACCATGAAGGAAATACTTAAATTTTATATGGCTGAAAGCTAGATCAAATGAAGAAACCATTCAAATGATAATTATCAGATTTGTAAGAGCGACGTAATTATTGGTTTACTTTGAAAAAGATTTGGTCAAACAGGAAACAAAATTTGTTGAGATCATTCATTGTGTACACGTGCTTTAATTAGACTTATTCGCGTAACAATATTCCTAGTTCCAGCTTCCTGCTCGAATACAAATAATCTCAATTAATGCAGTGTTTTTTAGAGAGTATTGCCGAAATTAACGTTAAGGCCCAGTGTCACTATGATGCCGGAGCCCCGGTGCGTGCTCCGGTATCTACCGGGATGAACGGCGTAAGCAAACCGGGATGGACCGGGGCTCTACCGGCAATAGTGAGACTAGGGGCTTATGTATACTTTAACCTATAAGAGCAATTAATGTCAAACATAGACCTACGAATAAGAAGTATGCGTGGTCACCGAGCATAAGACGGCACTGATCGTCCGCTGTGTACACCATGCCGGGTAGAGGCAGCGTGACGAGCTGGGAGCCATGCAGGTGAGTCATGTTACCGTCAACACTCACCAACGGCCCATCGTTCAGGCACGCAAGATTGTACCTGCAATACAGAAAGAAGTCAGTGTAATGCGCCATGCCGGGTAGAGGCAGCGTGTCGAGTTGGAAGCCATGCAGGTGCATCATGTCATCATCTCCATTAACCGCGGACGCGTTCTGCAGTCACCGAAGAGTGCACCTGTAATACCAAGAGACGTCATAGTATTCCAGTAATACAGAAAACAGTCACACGTAATACTTACCTGTGTTTTATAGATTTTCTATTTATCCAAACACTGTGTTACATTATACGTACAAGTTGAATTTCAGTTCATGGGCACTGCATTCCGACCACCTGAAGGCGTCAATTCCAATATTGCCGTACGCGGACATGAGTGCCGGTTTACAGTTGTTTTTGCTGGTGTTGTCATGGCCCATTCCGAGACTGCCAATAAAAATTAAAATACTTTATGCTTACTGATATATCAAAATGCATATATCGTTGTTAATCCGATGCAAAACTCATAATAGTATCGCTTCTGTGCGAAGTGTTTAAAGTGTAGTTTCTTGTTATTTCAACAAAAAAATTAGACTTCATTCTTTACCCGCCAATAAACTAGTAATTACCGGTTTGATGCGCTGATAAGACCACTCTCACAAACGTCATCGCATTTAACGTACTAGCCATCACAGCTCTAGCTATTTTGGCAATTACAAAATATAATTTGATAAAACAAGATTCAGCTATTTTAACAACCACATAAGTTAATTTAATGAAACAAGATTCCTGTAGAAAAGGGGCATTGGAATCCCAATCAGATGATCGTTATGGTAATGCCATTATGAATAATGCAAATACAGTTAGAAAACGTTGTAAGCCATATTAGTCAGTTGACAAGGAAGTGTGACAATGACATATGAGCTAGAACAACAGGTCTTTCCAGCGACTTGCAACATGTTTAAATATTTGTGACAATGTAATTTTTAATTGCATGATTGATGACAAGGTTGAAGTCCGAAAAGCTGTTTTATAACCTAAAATGTGACCTTTCAGCCTTGGACGTTTTTATAATACATTTATAGGAAATGACACGGTGGTTGAAAAATATGAGACCCAATAACGTTGTTTAAAAAAAGACATCACGTGACTGTGGAAATACGAGACTGTACCACGTGGCATAGCTCTACTACGTGTGCTGCACTTACAGGTGGCCTATTTCATGCGCCAGGGTGAGACCAAATACGGGCCCAGTATCTTCCACGACGGCACACTTCTCACGTATTTTACAGGCCCCTGAGGGGAACGCAAGACCGTTGGCAGACTTCCGGTCCTTAGAATGTCCATATTCAATATCATTTCTAGATTTGAAATGAAATAGAAAGGTAATCAAGCGTTTCAATTATTGTTTCATAGTATGGTATTGTTATGTAGACAAAAACAAAACGTTTTATTTCATTACTTACTTTAAAACCCCGCAAAACAGGAAAAGCTAAAGACAGGCATGTAAATAAGGTCTCTATTTTCGTATATATCTTATATTAGGACTAATGTTTGTTTAAAGTGTGCTCTAATAGCTCTCTACTTGCGAAAGCTATCAATTACTTTATCACAATCGCTGTTTCCTTTCCTCAAAAATGAGCTAGTTTAAGTTTTCTATTTGTTTAATTGCGTGTTTCGCCGTTTGTTTTTAAAGCATTTCGGTTATATCTCTGTGGTCAGTTACTCGCACTCTACATGGGTTGGATGGTTTACCAGTTCTTAGTATACACACTTAAGACTGTTACTTACAACTGCCGTACAGGTATCAAATGTCCGTTAAAAGCATTTCATGACAAGTCCTCCCAAATTAGTAATGCCGAACACGGGATCAAACCACCATATCTCTGATTTTTTTCCATCGATCTACCAACTGATCTAGTCGTTCCGACAAGCTGAGATAGAATAGAGAACTAGCATGAATACATAAAATAGCCAATAGTAAACAATTTCCGGTCATATCTACCGTGTTAAAAGGATGCTGACGTCAGTTTTTTTGAGCGTGTGATGTTTGCTTTGCCAGTCACAGAAACTGTTCATCGTGTTCTCAGCGTCCACTGTGTCACTCACGTCAAACCCCTTTAAAATGTGTATAATTGTGACGTCGTTCATTCTATAAAAAGCATCTCAGACACAACATGTGTTTTGCTGAAACGTCATAATTTATATTCTATGAATAACATTATTATCAGCGTCCCCTGTGGCACTCACGCCAAACCCATGCAAACATATTTTGTGAATACCGGTAGCTGTGAAGTCATATATTCTATAAAGAGCATCCTATGGCATTCTTTATAATTACTGCTGTATAATGGAATGTTCTTGTTCAAATGGTTTGTAATCACGGGAACAATTAGAGCGACAAAACTTGAAATTTTGTAAAATTCGCGTCGTGAAATCTTCAGACTGCAAAATATGGGTCATTTGAATTGAATATTTACTAGATTGCACAAACCCATCTTAACATACCTTTAAATGCATTTTTGCAGAAATCGTAATTTACAGTGTTCATTCACTCGCAGATAATGCGCTTAAAGAACTACATTGAGTCATCTGCCCTTTCTTTTGAGAATTGTTTGGACGGCAATACGGAACTTTGTTTTTTTTCTGGATCGAGAGAGTGCCTTTTACGGGTACTGTATATGGAAGAAAAAAATCCCTACGCATCGCAACAACATCCCGTTATTTATAATAAAGAGAAAAAGGTAAAATTAATACCATGTTCAGCAATGACACATCTTCTTTAATTAATAGAATAGTCACAGATGCATTTTAATCATAGAATTCATGTCACATAGTGTATGTTCGTAGGAGCAGCAAAACTGACAATACTTAAACTTTTAGCTTGTCACCTTGTGGAGGCATTATTTATGGTTATGTCGCTATGAAATTGATCAGATTGTTAACATAGATAATATACAGGCCAAGTTATGGGTAACGAGTGCCTTAAAACAAAGAAACCTGGTTAAATAATTAAAACACTTATATTTACAACTTTATAAGTCACAAATCTGGGTCCTGCATATCAAAAAACTATGTCATCGGAGCTAATCGTAAAAGTAACTTTTCAATTAATATATAAGCCATCTGCTGAACTCAATATTCATTTAACTTATGCAAAAGCTTATCTTCGTAGCATCAATGCTCATTCAGATTTTGGTTTAAAAACCAGATAAAAATCGTCGACTATTGGTATGTCTTGAACTTAGATGAGCACTTAAGTGCCATCGTATGACTCTTTTGTTTCATTATTCGGCTTTACCATGGCGAAGATATGAAAGGGAAATCGCGTCAATACCATATCAAGAGCAACAAGAGATTTTTTTGCGAACCAACACTTGTAATAACAAGACATCAAACCACAGTGACTTACTTTTGACGAGGTGACCACAACTATCTCTGACATAAAGAGTTTGATCGACGTGCCAATGGACTCGTCAGCGAACAACTTTGAAGCCTGAAACAAACATCAAAATGCACAAGATCTCATGAAAACATTTTGAAGGAAGATTCGTTTTTACAATGTACTAAACATGTTTTGCTAAAGCATGCGTACGATTACCTACGAAAATTAAAAAGGTATCCCATAATAAACAACGGCGACTTATTCATTGGAGTGTCATACACTTAAAACATTAATTTAAAATATTTGATAAAAAACGAATATTGTATAAAGTCAACACGAATTACACAAACGATTACCGTACCATAAACATGCAATGCACGACCGCAATAATGTATCTTACTAAGTAAGTGAACCTATATTGCACGAACTTGTACGGGACCATCTCGGAAAGGCACGAACTTGTACGGAACCATCCCGGAAAGGCAAACGTGCTTTACAGTGTACGACAGGTTAATAGTTGGGTATGGCACAACCAGTTACGAATTTAATATCAACTATACAAGAAAATTTCGTTACGTAAAAGAACTAACGATTAAAAGTGTTCATGAATGTATGTATCTCCGCAAAGATACAAGGTAATGGCTCTATTCAGGAAAAGGACTCGACTTCTTTTCAATCACTTACAATGTTAAAGCCAGTGAAAACGTACTGGAAAATGTTTTTGTTGTGGAATCTCGCCATTGAAGGGTCGACCACGATCCCCGCCTCTATGTACCTGTAGGACGAGAGGGCACGTGATCACAACAGACAACTTGCAGTGCACACGCTCATTTTTAAAGTAACAACTCGTTCAGAAATACTAACTATATGACTCTTCACGCATATGCATTAAGCCCAGTTTACAAGAACGCGGCACATCTAATTAGGTTTCTATCCTGCTGATGCAACTGGAGTTTTACTTTGTTTATCGTCAAATCAAGCCACGTTCCGATGTCCCCAGTTTGTACCCATTGAAACGGTATGTATACCCTATATCTACATATGTATACCCTATATCTACATATGTATACCCTATAATCTACATATGTAACCCTATATCTACATATGTATACCCTATATCTACATATGTTATACCCTCATATGTAATACCCTATATCTACATATGTATAACCCTATATCTACATATGTATAGACCCTATATCTACATATGTATACCCTATATCTACATAGGTATACCCTATATCTACATATGTATAACCCTATATCTACATATGTATACCCTATATCTACATATGTATACCCTATATCTACATATGTATACCCTATATCTACATATGTATACCCTATATCTACATATGTATACCCTATATCTACATATGTATACCCTATATCTACATATGTAGACCCTATATCTACATATGTATACCCTATATCTACATATGTATAACCCTATATCTACATATGTATACCCTATATCTACATATGTATACCCTATATCTACATATGTATACCCTATATCTACATATGTATACCCTATATCTACATATGTATACCAAACCACGATTGGTATTCATAGTCGATAACAATATAACTTACGCCCGATGAGCAAAAAAACAACAACATTGATTATTCGAAGGAATTATATAATCTCAATTTCAATTTTTATCTCGTTGTAGCAATATTTGAATTTTGCCACAGATATTGCATGTTTCGCTGCCATGTCTTTGACAAATATAGTTAAAAGCCACGCAAGCTTTTGATATAATATATATATCAAGATATAAAATGTATAGTGATAGCGTTTACTTGCATAAACAATATCACCATGCAAATTCTTAATAAAACTGGCAGCGAGCATTTGTTCAAGTTGGTTAATGATGTATTAATTTTAAGCATAAACTATTAATTACTAAACAGGTATGATCAAGTTTTGATACCCAGTAGCCCATTCCAGATTCATCTATTAGCTAAAAGATACTATAAGATAAATTGGAATAGAAATACAAGGGCATTAAGAATAATGAAGAGCGAAATCTACTATTGTTGGCCATGTAAGAAATAAAAAGTGGTTTTCTTCAACATTCACCCACAATCATGGATGTATGTGTTAATTTAATTTTTAACTTGTTTTTTTATTTTATTTCGACAGTATCCGTTACATATAGTTTCAATTCATCAGTCATTTCTTGCCCCAGATATGTGATCCATAGCATAATATATTGGGGTAACCATTTGTTTTCAAAAACTTTAAACATGTATTTGCTTCGAAACTACCAACCCGTTTATGATATTATTTGCTCGCTAACGGCACTCTGTTCCTGAAATATTGCGCATCCCTCTTAAAAGGAGACCATATACTTGTGTATGGATGAGCCATTACTCTAAATGAATATGAACAATAATATTGGTATAATAAGTTTAGTATAATAAGTGCAGAATTAGAGTATCTCATATATAGTCTTCTAACAGATGATGCAGTTTGAGAGTGTCAACCATATTATGTACGATGATGTACGATGATATACTTTACTCAAGAGAGGAAACATTTATTGAAACACATTTTGTAAGTAATTACGTATAATGCTTAAAAATAGCAAATGTATTTCGCAATCATATTGCGGATGTAAACTGTTCATGTCACTGGCAAAAAAAAAATTATTTTTTTTTTATGTATATATATAGTCTTTATTAACCTCGTCCGTAGGTATGTGCAGGTCGAGGCCATCCTGCTCCATACCTTACAAAAGATTGTGTTAGTAGCTCAAGATTAATATATATAGATATACATATACTTAGACTTTGCAAAAAATCATACACGAATTCATTACATTATAATACAAGTATTATAATAAAAGTACATGCACAAATTACACATATAATTTTTATCTATCTGTGAGGTTAATAAAGATTAATGTATAAATAAATACACAAATTTAAACAATTTGAAGAAAAAATGGCATGTCACCAGTGTACTAAAAAAATGTTTACTTGTACATATTTTGTAACAATGAAATATATTGGCTTGGGTTCATTCTATTAGTATTCTTACAACTGACCAATTAGGGAATTCATTATTTTGAATAGTTGTCTGCTTTTGGATATCCCAAAAAATAAAATAATGTAATACTAGTAAACTGCCTTTACTTGTTCCTACATCTTATCAGGTTTACACACATACGCGACTTCATCAAGAGTTATTTGATATTTTACTATTTAAGGGGCATTTTCACGTTTTGGTAAATTGACAAAATTATAACAAAATTGTTTCAGATTCGCAAATGTTCGTTGTAGTTATGATATTTGTGAGAAAATAGTAATACTTAACATTTACCATCCTCTAAAATATCCATTATATGCATCTTTTGACGATTTTAAAACCTGAAAATTATAAATCGTTGCAACGCGAAACGATTTAATAATTTGGAAAGTTCTGTTGTTGTCGTTATATTTTGGGATACTACGAGGATTGCATATATACAGTATAACATACATCGCGCCAGTTCAAGAGTACGGATGGCAGAATGGTCTAAGCGATAGTCTATTACTTCAGTGATCAGTGGTTCGAGCCCAGTTGATGGTTACTTTTACATTTCTTTAATTTTATTCTTGTTTTTGTGCTGGAGATTTTTAGATCCAATGTTTACACTTATCAATATAAAGGATTCAATGAAAAACGTTAATACATGCCAAAATCGGTGAAAATGCCCCTTTAAAATACAAGTTTTGACGTGGTTTATACGCTATTCACCATACCTGGTTTTCATATCGTTGATTTGACGCCTCTGCCTGGCTTGTGACGTCGGGTAAAGAATCTTGGCAATGTCGTCTGAGGACGATAAGAAACGACACATACTTGAAATGTTCGGTATAAGGCTCACTAACCTTAAAGTAAATCACTAAGAATGTTGCGGATTTTTAACTAATACAAATAATATTTTTTGAATTTATAAAATGTATTGCAATATGCATTCAACAAATGTCGTCAACAACTATACAATACTCCTCAAATTGACGAATACAAATCTGAATTCTCAATATTTGTCAGAATACCATGCGTATACTCAACGGCACTTGAAAAGGTCATTATATCTAACGAAAGTAAATGACGTTTATTTTGGTTGAAGTGTTCATGTTTTTTACAAAGAACATGTTGGAAGACGCAAGACACGGATGAAATAATCTCGACGTGAAGTATGCAAATTTACTCCAAAGGCATTAACATCAATCACAGGCAGAAATTATTCGATACGATGTTACCGAAAGTCTAAAACTTGTATGATGTAAATGATTTGGAATGCTGTTGATGGCAATTCATTTTATACTTATATAAACCAGACTACGCAAGTTGATAATGTAGATTAAGTTTACTATTTTATCCTTTTTTGTAAATGGCCTCAACCAAGCCGACACATGCGAGCATTAATAACAATGGACATGAGCTTTGCTCTGAGAGAACCGGTTTAAAATAATGTTTGCAAAGTGTCGTCCCAGATTAGACGGTGCAGTCAGCACAGGCTTACAATGACGACGCTTTTCGCTTTTTAGGTATTTTTTCATTATGCCTAGCGTCCTGAAAAAAGGACATTGCAAACAGCGTAAACCCAGATGAGACGCCGCATGATGCGGCGTCTCATCTGGGTCAACGCTGTTTGCTTAAAGGAATTTCTGTAAGAATTGTTCTAAATATAGAAATAAATATACTAGACACCCCTTCTTTTGGAAATAAATTGATCCAATTTAGAAGGGTGGGAGAGTCCACTCGGCATAAATGGGTTAAAGGAGGTCTCTTCTTTGCGAAAACTCTGTTTAGGCGGATAGTGTCGTCCCTGATGATTAACCTGTTCGAGCTGCAGATCTGTTTAGGCGGATAGTGTCGTCCCTGATGATTAACCTGTTCGAGCTGCAGATCTGTTTAGGCGGATAGTGTCGTCCCTGATGATTAACCTGTTCGAGCTGCAGATCTGTTTAGGCGGATAGTGTCGTCCCTGATGATTAACCTGTTCGAGCTGCAGATCTGTTTAGGCGGATAGTGTCGTCCCTGATGATTAACCTGTTCGAGCTGCAGATCTGTTTAGGCGGATAGTGTCGTCCCTGATGATTAACCTGTTCGAGCTGCAGAAGTTAATCTGGGATGACAATTTACGCAAATATGTTAAATCCCTTTTTCAAAGATCGCGACCCATATTTTAATTTGTACAATGCTACCTTCCGTCTTGCACACGTGTTTGTCACCCTGGTAACGGTATATCATGTGATTGGGTGACGATGGCGTCTGTTCCGACGTCTTCTTCAGGGGGTAGATGAACAGGCTCGTGTTTCCGAAAGTGAGCAACCCTTTCTATGAGGACCAAATAATTTATTTTACACATCGTTTTGCATGAAATATCGTATGTGTCTGAATACAAATGATAAATTGATAACCTGACATTATATATATTTTATTCATTTTCTTAAATTGCTTAAATAGGTGAAAGTTGCACGACACTCAATAAATATCATAAATATATTTTAGATAGATCAATCACAATTCTCTAAGAGTGATTAATACCAAAACAAAAATATGAAATAAGCAGGTAAAAATACTGAAACTGTGAAAAAAAACACTTATACATGTGTTTGATTAACGTCAGCTCTTTTATAATAAGAACAAATGTTTGCTCTGAAATCAGTTTCAAACGTTTAAACTCTAGCTCAGTTGAATGACAAGTACAAGGTGTGTGAATAAACTTCCAATTCTTTTTCTGTGTTGAGAACCAGTACGTATGTTCATTTAAAAGATCTTAAGAACACTTCTTAGTGGGGTTTTTAACCGGGACATTAACCCTTTCAGTGCGGGAACCGAATTTTAAAGGCCTTTGCAAACAGTTTGGATCCAGATGAGACGCCACAGAACGTGGCGTCTCACCTGGATCCAAACTGTTTGCTATTCTTATAGTATTCTTTGAAAAAATTTAAGAAAATGCTTATTTTACAACTTCAGCAGACGACATTTTAGCAGACGACAAATTTCCCAGCATGCAAAGGGTTAACGGCGGACTCCTTACCAGCTGCACCATTGAGACCACAAATCAACGAAACATGTTTCCTATGTCCTTGATTAAGACACTTACCAGCCCTCCGCAAACGCTGGTCGCCACCCAGGACTCGCTGTTGACGCTCGTAGTTCCGATGTAGTAGCACGTGAGGTCATGCTCAACGCAGGGGGTCACCGTTGAGTGGCCGCTTCCGTTCACGTGACGGATGATGCAGCCTGCAAGTACCGTATAGTGAGAACTAGGCTTGATGCATGTGCTAAACGTGTCATCCTAGATAATAATTGCAGTCTGCTCAGGCTAATCAAGGTCGGCATCTCTGTTTTTATAATATTTGTCATTTTCTTGAAGACTCATCTAAACAAAAATCCAGTCTAGGCGAAACGTGTCGTACTTGATTATCCTGATTATTGTCTGGGATGACAATATACGCACATGCATTAACCCCAGTTTACACAGCATGCGGCTCAAATGAGCTCCGAACAAGGCAATAGGACAGACATAAATTTTGAAGTTGACAATTCTTTATCGTATAGTTAGTGGGCTACTGGCATAGCTTTACTGGTAGCATATGTCCATATTGAAAAAGGAAACAAAATAATAACATGAATCCGAATATTGGAATGTGTTTTTCTAATATATCATTGACATACAATTTTTCTCGTTTACTATCTTTTTGAAACATTAACAGGCATGCATCGGGTTTGTAATGACGCTTTACAGCTTTGACAAATTACTAAACGCAAATTTGATGTCCTTAACAATACCATTGATTACTTAAAGAAATTAGTGTGAATAAATCTTTCTTTTCTTTTCGAACTGATATTAAATAACACATTACTTGTTTTGGGCGTAATTCAATTAACTTACCCGAAGAGATCATGTGCGTATTTCTCTTAAGAGAGATCATGAAAGTTTCGTTGCCAAGCAACATCCGGTACTGAAGTGTTGGAGGCCGCTTCCGGAACTGCTTGACGTCGACGTCGGAAGGTTCCGTCCCGTTCAAGAGATGCACGATGACCGAATGGTAGTCCGGCACTGAACACGTTGACAATATATTCACGTGCGCATCAGCAATAATTTAAAAAGAGCTGATGGTTTGTTTGAGTAAGCCGGTTCGTTAATATTAAATTGATGAAATGTATTGTAAATATTTGTAATGTGTTGGTTTGGATACAATGAATTACGGCCGAATGGTAGTCTGGAACTGAATACGTGGTAGAACTATCAACATAAACATCAACATAATTGTAGTCTGGAACTGAACACGTGGTAGAACTATCAACATAAACATCGACAGAATTGTAGTCTGGCATTGAACATGTTGTAGAACTATCAACATAAACATCGACATAATTGTAGTCTGGCACTGAACACGTGGTAGAACTATCAACATAAACATCGACATAATTGTAGTCTGGCACTGAACACGTGGTAGAACAATCAACATATACATCGACATTATTGCAGTTACATGGGACTAGATTATGAGGTATACGGGACGGAAAACAAACAAATAATAATTGCCAAAACGGTGTTTTTGAATAACCCTCTACTTGTAAAAGACAAATAAAAATTTCCTGCAAATCGTCAAATTATTTTGATAAGAAACGAACGTTGAAAACTTGACAGGAGGGAATAAAAACATTTTCAAAATATTGGTTTATCGAAACGTGAGAAGGAAACAAATCAGTTAGTACAAGGTAATTGCTGGGCAATGTTTCGCATGTATAGATATGCAACGCTGTAGTTTATTCATATTAGATTGGATTCCATTTCTAAAAACACTTTACACTACAAAACATTTAGCAGAAAAACATCCAACACGTCCTGGAAAAAAACAAGCTCAATTACTATGCGTAAAGCGTCGTTCAAGAGTCCGAACAGGCTTTTCTGGGACGACAAAATGCGCGCTTCTGGAATTTTTCGTATACAGAAAGTCTCTTCTCAACGAAATTCAAGTTTAACCGGAGAGTGACGTCCCTGATTAGCCTGTGTGGACTGCAGCGGTTAATATGTGACAGAATTGGAATTGGACAATATTTTATGCACACGTTTAACCCTCCTTTTTACCAGAGCGAAGCTGATATATTCACATGCGGATTAACAACTTTATAAGTTCACGTGTTTTTGTAATGAACGCAAATGTTCACGAAAAAGCTCAACCATAATAAATATTAAGTTCATTTGTTGTTTGACATGGATCAGTTATTGATGAGAACCAAATATTTGGAATCTAGAAAGATTGTGATATAGGTCAACTGAAAAAACAACAAATTAAAAGCTGATATTTTTACAATGATTCAAATTCGTATTTAACCAACAATATTATAAAAATTATGCGAAAAAGGTTTAGCATAATTGCTATTTTGTAACATAAAGAAGACTGTATACAGCATTGGACATACGTGCAGTGGAAGCGTCTATTCCAACATTAGCAATTCTCTCAATCGCGTCTAGCACGGCTCTGGTGTCCGCTTCAGTACACACCTGTAATAAAAAACCTGCAATTATACATGATAAGACAGAGAAACAAACAGACAGACATTAATACAAACGGAAATGCAAATATGCATTAAAAACGAAATTTTAAAAAGGAAAAGAAAGCAACAACTCAAACGTTCATGCAAACAAAAATTTGAAAAATAAAACGGTTTCAAAAGTTTAAAATACTTAAATATTAAAGAGAAAACAACGACAACAACAAGACAACAGCATAAAACATAAAAACAAATAAATTTTCTGATATTTTAATAGAATTAAAGAAAAAAAGAAGGTACGTATTGAGAGAAAGAATGTTGAGAAAACAAGTAAGAACAAATGACAGATATATTTCATACCCGTAACAATGAGACCGCGACAACAAACAATATCCAACGATATTCCATTGCTATCCTCACATTGGTCGTTCAAATATTTGTAAACAATGTAATGTTAATACTTAAAATTGTATTCTTAAGCGAGCGCATTAGCTGTCCTAATTATAATAAAAAACTTCAAAAGATAGTTTTGCAAAAAAAATTCGGCGTTTAATGTTATGTTTCGACTGTCGGTTTGAGACCGAACTTTATAGGGGTCCACGGCCTGTGAACACTTCCTGATTTAAAATTGATGAGCATAAACTTTTTAGAATCACGTTGCCTGTCAACGCTTCCTGATTGTAAATTGACACACCATTTTAAAGGGACTTATCAACACACACAATGTGGCATGTATATAAACATATAAAAAATTACAAAGTTAAAAAAAACGCATCAAAACGAGCGAATTCAAAACAAAAGGATATTGAGACGGCACGCGACGCTACAAACGAACGCAATGCTACTGGCAAAAGCAACACAATGATGAACGCGAAAGTTCAGATGAACGCGACGATACGGATAACGCGGCTCTTAAAACGAACGCGACGCTTTGGAACAACGCGACACTTAAAATGCTAAGAATAAGCACGACATTATACATAAACGCGATGCTTCATGTGAACGCGACGCACTTTATGAACGCAACGCAACCGACGCACGAGACGCGACATATGAACGGGACAATATGGATACGAGCGACATGAAAGATGAACGGAGCGCAACGGACGAATTTGACGCTAATAATGGACACGTCAATACGGTTAGTCGGTGCGCTACGGATGAAAGCAACCTGTCAATGAACGCGCTATGATAATACGATGCTAAACAATAAGAGTGACGAACAACTGGGAAGCGACGCCACACATTAAAGTCATATAATAGGCTCTTTGAAAGTTTTTCCGTTTGGTTTATACCAATGTTTAATGCTGCACATGTCTAAAATAACACATTAGATGCCAAACATATGTACAGTCATTAACGTCCTAACACGAAGGTGGTTCGAAGATATAGCCATTTTATTAGGATTATTTCGTCGATTATCAGACTTTAGAATCAATGCCGTCACATTAACAAAACTATGGTACAGACGTGCATTCGGCTCCCTTTGTTTATTTCCATATTTCCATATATCATGCGCGCTCTGGGAAAACAGAGTTTAAATGCATGTGTGTAAACTGTCGTCCCAGACTAGCCTGTGCAGTCTTCATAGGCTAAAATCAGGTAAACACTTTTCGCCAGTATTGGATGTGTGTTAAAAGAGGCCTCATTTAAACGAAAAAATTCATAAAAGCGGAAAGTGGCGTCCTGATTAGCCTTCGCGGACTGTACAGACTACTGTAATATCGGCCGACATTTTACGCACATGCATTAAGCTCCGTTTTCCGAGAACGTGACTCAATAATTGATCAAGAATATGTAAGCCACTTTAAGTCGGGCAACTGGTCTTTTGACTATCCCACATAGTCTGGGCCGGTGCTGGGGTAGTATTCTGTTATGCATGTAACCAAAGTTCGTATCGCGTACGCTATCGCAATGAATCAATTAAAAAGTTGATAATTTATCAAAATATTTGCGGGTACGAAAGTTTTTTATATTCTGGTTGTGATAACATTTGTGTTTCAATGATACATAACTAATAAGGAAGCAGTAATCACGGTTGCAACGGCTAAGATAATATTATGATACTATTTGTGTTTGCACAATTTATGGGTAATAAAGAAGCACTAATCAGGATTAACCACGACTCCCTGTCTATTAACAGTTGAAAGAAAAATCCGTTTTACAGGAGATTTGCTTTATTTGTCAAAATAACTTCGTGATTTACGGTTGACATTCACATGTTTTCGCAAATTAATATCGGCTGAACAAAGCGCATACGTCAGTTAAAGTACACTTTTAAGGCTGCACTTTAGTTTTTGTCAACACGTGAGATTCGATTGAAGTCGATAAAATAGTGACTTTTTTTGTTCCATGATTGGCATGAGCGACATGACCGAGGCAAGGTTTCATGACGTGACCATATGCGTGAGCTGGTTTGAGAGGACAAAAGGAAACGCTGGTAATATTCCGATGACATTTTTGTTTCACGTAAAACTGGTTCTTGTTTATTACGTTATGATTGTTATGCAATACTTCTGTCGAATATGCTGATTTCAGAACATTTTGTTTGCGTTGTTCAAAGTAAATATGAACACATATTAATGAACCTCGCTCTGGGAACATGTAAAAAAGTGTCGTCCCTGATTAGCTTGTGCAGTCAACACCGGCTAATCAGGGACGATACTTTTAATGTTTATGTAATTTTTCGTTTACAATAAGTCTGTTTGTACTGCACATGCTAATCAGGGAAGACGCTTTACTCGCATGCATTAAAACCCGTTTTCCAAGAGCGAGGGGCATACATATTTTTCTAAGCTGCATTATACCTTTTTCGCCTAAAGTGTTTACAGTTACAACTAGCGTCACTTATAAAACCCTTCCTTTCATTTAAAAGTATGTTGATTTTGTAATTATTCTTTCCAGGTAATGCAACTCGGCGTTATTGTGTGTAAAATGTTTTGACGCCCGACACTGCACAAAACAAAAATAAACTAATACAACTTTTACAAAACCAATAATAGCCAGAGGGAATACAATCGATCATGTGGTCTGTTATGGCGGCGAGATTTGATTATTACTCGTTACCTGCGAGTTTCACGTGCACACAAGTATAGTTCTGGCCGGGGGCGATACGGATGAACGGAGATTGCTATATTTACTTTGATTGAACACATTTTACCCGAAAACCGTCATTGCCGTGAACCCATTATTTATAATAATCCGCTATATCAGTAGGCTCAATGTGAGCGTAGCTGTTTTTGTTGTAATTATTGTAGAAGTGGATATCCTTGTGCATACGTTTGTGTTTTGTAATTCAAAATTGTGCACACAAATTGATTGGATCTTATTCGAAACACTCTAAAGTAAGGTATTTAGTAATTAGGTTTTCTATGAGCTCCTAAGTGCAATATATATTTAATTTGTTATTGGATTTTCGTATATTTCCGTATATTTTATGTCCCCCACCACTATAGTGGGGAACATATTGTTTTTGCCCTGTCTGTTGCTTTGTTGCTTTGTTTGTTTGTTTGTTTGTTTGTGCAAACTTTAATATTTGCCATACATTTTGCAATATTGAAGATAGCTACTTCATATTTTGCATGCATGTGTATCTCATGGAGCTGCACATTTTGAGCGGTGAAATGTCAAGGGCAAGGTCATCCTTCAAGGTTAAAGGCCAAATATATGGGTAAAACTCGCTCATTTAATGAACACTTTTGCAATATTAAAGATAGCAACTTGATATTTGGCATGCATGTGTATCTCATGGAGATGCACATCTTGAGTGGTGAAAGGTCAAGGTCATCTTTCAAGGTCAAAGATCAAATATATGAGGTCATAGTGTTTCACAAACGCATCACTTGTTTAAAATAGATTTTTGGAATTTTAAATGCAACAAATATGATACATCCAAGATCCAGTTATTTCATTCATAATTGTGAAATTTTATTCATTAGTTATTACGCAAAATCATTACCACATGTATTAAATTGCTTTTTATTGATGGCTATAAAATGATTTACCGGATTCAATGTGTTTATTGCTTCATGTAAGTTTATTTCGGTACGCTGGACGCGTTCTCGTAAACAGTGTCCGTTTGGCCATTTAATGGCTCCTTCTATTGATATATCCTGTGTTTTAAGATAGAGATGTAAATGTATCACATGCATTTCAATGTACGGGATGCGCCCTTCTAGTCAAGCATATGGTTGCGAAAACATATATGGACCGTGCTCTGAGAAAAGGGGCTGTGCGGACCGCACAGGCTAATCTAGGAAGACACTTTACGCATATGCATTAAACCCCATTTTTTCATAGAGCGCGGCTCATTTATTTGAAGCCAGATCTGTTTTGTTTAACACCACGCACACTCGCACTGGTACAGTATTATACATTGTTATAGTGACCAGAAAACGATCAAGAACTAAACGCGTGTATGCAGTATGCCGCGTTTTATTAAAACACAAATTATACGTAAAAAATAATTATATTAACATTTATTTCAGTTTAAAAAAAAATGAGTGGCATTTCTAGACCACTTCCATTGAGCCCGGTCTGTTCACAAAGCATGCAAGGAATCAGTGACCCGACCAGCCCTTTTCGTCCCCTTCCGCTGAGTCCCGCTTTCTCCCAAAGTACACCGGGACCGCTTGACGACAAGAACAACAACAGGTTAGTTCTTTTAAAAATGAGCCGTGCTCTGTGAAACGGGGGTTTACTGCTTGTGCGGAAAGTGTCGTCCGAGATTAGCCTTTGCAGTCCGCACAGGCTAATCAGGAACGACATTTTCCGTTTAAACTGGAGTTTGCTAAGAAGTGACTTTCCTTAAACAGAAAAAAATCACAAACGCGGAAAGTGTCGTCCCTGATTAGCCTGTGAGGCCTGCCGAGCTAATCTGGGACGACACTTTACGCACATACATCGAATGTCGCCCTTTGAGGTCGACACGAGATCTTCAGTGCGACCACCGTACAATGGACAACGACACAAGACATTTGAACTTTTATCGTCACTCTTTTCTTTTTTTTTCACAAAAATGCATCAAAAATTGAATTTCGTTTGCCTTTATGAATTCACAGAAATCAAAGCACACATAAAAGCAGGAGTCGATCAAAACGCACCAGTACGACATTTAATATGACGTGCGATATTTGCTCACGTGACGGTCGTGTATCTTTGAGCACTGGCGTTCCTAACAAAAATTGTTATTTCTAACCAATAGCATACGATTTTTAATAACTATGTGTAATACTAACAATAATTGTATGATCACTATTGTTTGGTATACATGCATGCTGTTTATGTATGGTAAAGAATTGCGATGTACTGTGTGCAAGGCGTAACACAAATGGGTTTAGCTCTGTTCTTTAACGGTAAATGTATTCGCATACGCAACCATGCATGATTTTTGCAAAATACAATCATTTATTTTATACCTAATGATAACATTTCTGCAGTGAAATAAAAGCAGTGAAAATATACAAATTGTTAATTTTATCGGTGAAAATAGCACATTTTCGGAACTACTGTTTCTATTTTAAGATTATCATATTTATTTATGATCACGAGTGAATTAAAATCGGTATTCCACCGAATCCAATTTCTGCTTTTTTTCACCGTTTACTTAGATTGTAAATGAGATTAACTGAAGAATTTCGCTGGAATAATGACGTTTTTTTGTGTATTGAAATGTATTGAGGCACGCCACGGGAGAAAGGGTAACTTTTCAGCGAAAAGGAAACAGCAATTTATTATTTTCTCGAAAAAGGGGCATAAATGAACCAGAAAATGTGTTCATGTCAGTGTAAGATCGTTTGTTATTTCACGAGTGATTATAGACAAATAATATTTTCCCTCGTGGCTGCGCCATTCGTGAAAATGTATTTTCTATGATCACTCGTGAAATAACAAACGATCTTTCACTGACATGAACACATATCCTCTATATCATATAAATACATATACGCAGTGAGATGAAGTAGGCTTTACAAAGAATTACTGTCTGCAATTCGGATTATCAGCTTCGCAGCCAATCGTGATTATTGTTGTTACCGTTGAGTCGAAAGTAAAAATTTAGTTTAAATATATCATTTGATTCTGCTGAATAAAGAAATATGGTGATTATATGTTTTGAAAGCCTGCTCATTATGTGCTTTAGCTACACGTTTAAGTGAACCGTTATAGAAGAATTTAACACATAATTACGTGAACAAATCTCAATATTGTCACTCTTGAGTTTCCAAAGTATTTATGAATATATCTTTATTTATACTTTAAAAACAATAACCTTATTTTTCCCAATTTATCTTGGGTTACCACTTCTTAGTATAATCAATTATGCAATGTAATTGGTTTTGTAGACTGCGAGGATCAGGTGAAAAAAATGCAAGATCATTGGTAAACATGGAGAAAAAGATAACATATCCATATCAATATTAAATAGGTTTGTAGAACTCAAATGATCACCTATATAATTGATGAACAGAATAAACACAAGAGTTGACTATTTTTCACCTTGCTTGACCCCTTAATATACATAAAAGAATTCCGAATATGATAGTGTACGTTAATACTTTATACAAGATTTCACATTTCAAGGGAAATATTTCAACGTAGTAGGCATTTAAAACAGCTGATACCTGAGTTCACAAGTTTAATTCTTAAATGGCATCAAGCATGACAGTATCGAATGGTTTGTGTTAGTCTTAAAAGGTACAACATTGTTTTAATTATTCGCCTAGACGCTCTGAATAAAACTATATATCCCATTAAACGTGCTTCGTTTATTTCTAAAGCCAAATATACATTAATTTACATTCATTTACAACTTGTTCAGTCACGTACAACTATTAAGACGGTTTTTACATGTTAAAGAAAGTAATTCAACCAAATATTTTCCGTAGTTATCCCTCTAAAATGTAAGATTAATAAGAAAAATTAAAATAAGATATTTGAAAAATGGGTGAATACTATATCAATATATTTGATTTAGCTGTGGTGTAGTGGATATGGTTCCCGCCTTTTGACCAGGAGATCACATGTTCCGTCCCCGCTGTGCGAGCGTTCATTCAAATCTCCCCCAAAATAACTGGTGTATCCCAACTTAACTAGTACGTATTGGTTCTGCTGTGTTCTTTAACAACATAGTTCACCACTTAGCGTGTTCAACTACTCGGGCCCCGTGCTGTGCCGGATCTGTCACGACGACGAGAAGTCTGAGCCGCTCTGGTCCCCGTGTCACTGCCGCGGCACCATCGGGCTCCTGCACATGTCCTGCCTCGAGAGGTGGCTCGGCTGCTCCAACACCACTAAGTGTGAAGTGTGCGCCTTCCAGTTCTGCGTAGAGAAGAAGCCGCGCCCATGGAAATGGGTACCTTCTTCTTCTTCTTCTTGGCGTTCGCGAAAAAAAATGGGTACCGATAGGATTTGCTTTTTTTGCTTCCATTACGTCTCGTTGTATTTTTCAGCTGGTATTAACTATTAATTATATACTATGTTAATAACACGAGTGGTAAAAGCGCTGTGTTTCTTTTTGCGACATGTCTATTAAAAGGAGTTTCGCAAAGCATTAATTGCTTACTACCAAACAACAACTTGCATAAAATACATTATATTCCAGATCACGATTCTGCTTGAAAGTTCTGAATGATTAAATTGAAAAAATAAACGAATAAATCGACCGACTTAATTACTTCCATTTCAAATATTCACACATGGTCGCATTTTCAGTACATGCGGGAGCCTTCTCTCCGCCGGGACAGGCGGTTACTGTGTCGCGAGGTTCTGCTCACCGCGACCCTGGGGCTCATAGTTCTCATCGTGGACGCTCTCTGTTTCACGTTCGCCGATCGCCTGAGGGCTGAGACGAACATTGGCCCCGCCGCCGTGCTTATCGTGATAGGCATGATGACTGTCACGCTGTATGTGGCATGGTTATTGGTATGTGCATTGAACTTTGTTAAAACGCTATTTGTGGCGCACAGTATGGAAAGCATTCAGTCCTTTATTAATGTTTGCGTATATAACGGTTAGTGTTCACAAATTGTTAAAGTGGCGGTTTTTAAAATAATTGTCATGGATTCAAAACATAATGTCAACATTATGTGTAAACAAGCGAGAATACACATGCTTATTTTCCCCTACTGGTTTGCGCTCTGTGAGTCTGTCAGTACGTCAGTCTGTCTGTCACACTTTTCTGGATCATGCTATAACTTTAAAAGTTCTTCATATTTTTTCATGATACTTGAAACATGGATAGATGGCAATATGGACATTATGCACGTCGTTTAATTTTGTTCCTACGTCAAAAATTCTAGTTGCTATGGCAACAAATAAAAAAACAATCTTACAATGGTGGAGCCGGTAGGGGACATATATTGCTTTGCAATAGTCTTGTTTTATAGGGGAGGAGCATAATTGTTATGTTCATCCCATCTTCTTGATTTCTTCAGTATGTTTAACATTTGGCAATATTGACTATTAATAATTACGTTCACAGATATCCGTGCGGCGGATACGGGCACAGATCCGGAAGTGGCACAAAGTCCACCACGTGATCGCCATTCGTCAGAACTCCAGTGATCCCAAGGAACCTAAACGGAAAGTCAAAATATTCTGCCGATTCCCCGTACCAAAGGCACTTCGACGAAAGGTGTTTACTTGGACATTCGTATAACAACATCTCTTCATAGAAATAGTGCATTATTCAAACTTTCAGAGACAATTAATTATGTTGTCTAATATAATAAATTAATAATGCAAATACATAGTTAAAATACTTCATACATGTAAGAAAACTGAATGCAAATTATTGTCGCCGCCACAAAAATGGCGTACCCTTTTCCCACAAAATGCTTTACCGGCTAAATGTTATACTAGATATAATCCTTAATCAATTAGGGTTACACTAAACTATAGAAATCGCAAAATGAAGGCACTATTGATGCTTTATTTGATCAGTGCTTTGATAGTGACATTATTGTGAAATTAAACATTCAAAATGTATGTTAAGGCTGTTAATATTGTATTTAAAAGAAGTTTTACCTAGATATAGCTTGTTAAGCCTAAAAGCGGTATTCTTGCTGATTGGTCATATAAAGTCGTATAAATGAATGTAGAGTATCGAAAATGATTAAATATAGTAAAGCAGCATAACAGTTTTGCTTTTTCAGACAAGAACGCAGTCCAGCCAGCAGACCGAGTCAGACGCCGACGTGTCCGCTCCAGGCTTTCTCGACCTGAATGGCTCCCTTCCGTCCTATAACGCCGCCATGTTCAACCCAGTCGGACCCAAAGAACCGCTACTCGAACACGAACATACTCACCAGATTATCTTCCTTGAGGAGAGTTCTCCCTCGGTTGTTTCCCTTGACGACTTTGAGGAAAGCCAGAGCTTCTATCTTGCCCCAAAAGTCGGCACCACGTTAACATTTAACTCAAAGACGGGTCTTGTGAAGGAAACGAGAGTTTAGTGTCAAATATTTAATGTGAAATGTTTCATGAATGAATGCAATTTTTTCGTTAGCTGTCAGCCTTTCATGTGTACAAATGTGCTTTATAGATAAATAATTTCAATACGTCATAATAAATATATGTTATTTATTCATTGTATTATTATAAACGTAGTCAAATATTTTTTATTTGTACAAAGTGTAAAGAATATTAAGAATTTATAAGAAAGTGTTTTTGTTGGGTGTTACAATAGTGCTATTTATAATCTAAATTTCAAATTGAAGATTGCTGAAACTGAAAACTACAGCAACAATATAATAAAAAAATGCAAATATTGTTTGTCTGCGTTAAAGATTTGTTGTGTTAAATGTCAATTGTCTTCTTGTAACAGTTACGACTTATAAGAAGTTAAATTAAGAGTATACAGTGAGATCGTTAATTTGGAACCGTGCTTTATCTTTGCCCGGAGTCTTACAATTAAATTTATATAAGTCAATGTCTGTTTTTTTAAGCGCAATTTGAGAGGTATTCTATTTATATTTTAATGATAACATGAAAACCATGTCTTTATAAGATGTAAAGGTATTTTATACTACTCACCAAATTGTCGGCTTCTTCGTACTGCCCTGGTTTATGTAAATGTACAACTTCTTAAAATCACTGTTTCTACCACATGGGTTCAAACGAAACTTCACAGATGAATTCGGTGTCATTGTGTGAGGTCACTGACCAAGTCCATTAATTGTGACCTTAATTAAGCTATTTCCTTTTATAACTAAGAAAACTTGGTCTAGGTGAATGTACAAAATCTCCATACCGCTACCTCTACTAGAGATATTGTATTAAATCTTCACATCGGCGTCATTGTGTCCCATACGTGTGACCTTAAATTTCACAATGGCAAGTTTGACTAAGAAAACTGCATTGACGTATTTTGACTAAGAAAACTTTGTTAAGGTGGACGTTAACATCCCCATATCACTACTTCTACTAGAGGCATTCTATTAAATTTTCAGTTATGTGTTTGATGTCGTTGTGTGAGGTAATCAACCAAGTTCTATAACTCTGACCTGCAATTTAGCAGACTTATGCCTCTTTTGTATTTAGATAATTCTGGGTAGCAGATGGGATATTTAGGATCGAGTCATTGTGCTGCAATTGTGAGCGTAGGTAGCTTATAGGCTGGTATAGTGAGGGATCGCTTTGGGGCCAGTAGGGTTAAATTTACTGTAACTAAAAATGGTTTCCAATCCATATATTTAGTTGCGATGGATGTTTCGTGCTGTAATTTAGTTTGCTGATAGCTTGTGTGCATGTTATTTCTTGGCATGGCCACATTTCTTGTTTCAATTTATACATGTTCATATTCAAGTTCACATATTCAATCTATCAACTTCAAATATGCCTTTTTGGTTATTATTAAAAGTGACTGACGTAACATACATAATACTATCAAGGCGGCAGAATAATCTAGCGCGATGTCTTTGGCAGGTTTTGTCATATATATTTATTAATCATGTATATTATGGTATATTACAAATAGTGCGTATATATAGTTCATTATTACTACATGATACTGAATTATACTTGCATGTTACGTGTATATACTTTAAAAAGTGACATTATGGTGTTTTGCTTCTTCATTATTTCAGTTCGAACAGGGTTGTATATGTCTAGATGGTTAAGTATCCAATATGTACATTAATGTTTCCAAGACATATTCTAAATATAAATACAACTTTGATTTAAGGATTTTGTCATTTTTAGCTCGGCGTTTTCGGAGAAAACCCGAGGTATTGTCATAGCCAGCTCGTCGTGTCGTCCGCCGTCCGTCGTCCGCCGTCTGACGTCCGCGTCGTGCTTAAACCTTAACATTGGCTCTAAAGTCAAAGTGCTTCCACCTACAACTTTGAAACTTCATATGTAAATGCACCTTGATGAGTTCTACACGGCATACCCATTTTGGGGTCACTAGGTCAAAAGTCAAGGTCACTGTGACCTCTAAAATAAGAATTCTGATAAGCTTTTATTTATTCAAAACTGCACCCGTAGCCGAGCGTGGCACCCGTTATGCGGTGTTCTTGTTTTCATTGTATTTTATACTTTATACTTACATAATAAACTTACAATGTGTAATGCATCGTAACAACGTGAAGTTGCTGGAGTATCCGAATGTATATTCTACAAGGAGAACAGTTATGGCAACATGTTTTACAGAAAATAAGCTAAATTTGGAGAACAATTTGCATGTTCGATTACTATTAGTTTCATTATAATTTCTTCAATACATGTGTGGTATTTAATGAACTTAAACCAGTTAGAAACCATTTTTCACCCCAAATTGCTTTCAGTAATCCTAAATGAATTTGTCCACCATGTATTAAGAAAAGTGAAGAAAATGGTATGCATATTTTGAAGTTGACGAGGTTCTTACGCGACTGAGGCTGGATAATGTAAGGAACTGGAGTAAGTCCCTTCACTCCTTACTATAAGTCCCTTCACTCCTTACTATAAGTCCCTTCACTCCTTACTATAAGTCCCTTCACTCCTTACTATTTTTTTCACGAAAGTTGGGATGAAACTTAAATTATAGCTTCAACTTCAAATTACGTGTTTATTACTGAAATATGTTTTAATTTTGGTGTGGTCTTGTTATGTGTGATTATCCGGAATGCTCGAGGGAAACCTCACATCTCAGGTTTGTTGACCATAAGCTAAACTCATATGGTTCCGGGAACGCGGAAACCTGGGATGCCTAGGTGAGATGCGCGTGAACCATCCACTGAACCTATCGGAAAGACAACATGAACAAACTACTGGTAAAACAGCCAGGTTAAACGGTTTAATGTGACATAACTCATGAGCTAATTATCAAGGCGCGGTAAACCGAGGGGGGGGGGGGGGGGGGGGGGGGGGGGGGGGGGGGGTACAGGGGAAACGTGCCTACACCCCATAAGGTGACCACAAAGCTCATTTACTGTAACGTTCTTACGTTTTATATTTTAATAAATTTAAACTGTCATTTCGTTTATATGTTTATGGTACCTTAATGCTAATTTATATGTTATTTTAATGTATGTTGTTACGATTGGGAAATGCTGATAACGGTACAGTTTTATGATATAACACCTCCAACACAGGTTACACTTAATTGTATTTAGGTATTATCTAAGTAAACTTCTATTATTTACCACCTATACGAAAACGAAACTATAGTTGATTTATAGGGCCATGTTTCCTTAGCGAATATTAATTACTATCATGTGATTTAGAAAGCAATCTTTACGGTCTGTTATATCTCCACATATATATTTAAGTACGTATCATACCTCAAAGTCGACCATCTGTGTGAATTTTAGATGTTCTTTAGTTATCATTACGAAAGAGAACTAAGAAGAAATTTACTGCAATAAATATATATATTTGTTTATTCCCAACCTACATTTACATATAAATATTCCTAGTAATATAGTAATATTCCTTGATATATGCGTCTATTTATTCATATTAATTTGTTTGTTAAGTAAGATAATGCCCGTTTCTTATTCGATTTGAATAAGGAACTGGTTACATATTCCATCTTAAAACGAATAAGGAACTATGTTATCATAAAACAAAACACGTAACATGTTTTAATACCCGCCCTACATTGACAATAATTTCCGTTTTTTTTATCTCTCTCGTAGGTTAATTTTCATTAAAAATATATGCGATCTTTAAAATTAAAGTTGATGGTCATCCGGGCTATATATGACTCGTGTCCTACCAGGGCATTTGTCGTTAAAACAACCAATAAAATCGCGAAAGATATCGATCGTATAGATCGCATTGGTTCTTGTTAAAGGTATGGTAACGAATTATCTCGTTCTTATCTTTAATAAAAGTGAGCTTTGTCTCTATAAATTAGCCTAGTGTTCCATTTTAAACATTTGACCTCCGCAGCAAAATGTTTCGCGTGTTAAGTGTCCATATACTTAATCAAAATGTCACTAGATTCAACTCGTCACTAGAGATTGAAGTCGATCTTATAACAGAAACAACATATTCTGTAACGATCTGGTTTGATTTCAAGAATAAATGAATTGATGAGTATCTGGGATGTATTTATATTTCTCTTGTTCAGCATTAGGTTTTGTTGTGTTATCAAATCGTAAAATATATCGCAACCACAATTTATCTTTATTATCAAAGGTGTCCATCTCACATGAAGACGAAGATTGGGGCCAATTTCAGGGAGCTAAGCTGTAACAATATCATCAAATGGCTATTTAAGAAGGCATCAATCAACACGTGTCATGATCATGATCATCCTCATCATCAATATAAACAGCAACAACATCATCATCATCACCATCCTCATCATCGTCGTCGTCGGCATCATCATCATCATCAACAACAACATCATCATCATCCTCATCATCATGTTCTGACCAAGTTTTATGAAGATTGGACTATAAATGCTACTCATAGAGTGTTAACAAGGTTTTACTATAGACATAATAGGAAAAATAACCCGCCCCCGTGTGGCCATGTTTTTTCAACTGACTGGAACTATTTTCGAACTCATCCAAGATACAATTACAACAAATATTCTGACGTAGTGTCATGACGATTGGAAAATAAATGTGAATTCTAGCGTGTAAACAAGGTTCTACTTTACCTATCTGAGGAAAACTGCAATGCCCCCTGGTGGCCATGTTTTTCAACCAACCGTAATTAGTTTCCAACTTGTCCAAGACATCATTCTGACACATGTTCTCACCAAGTTTTATGAAGAGTGAACAAACAATGATACTTCTAGATTGATAACAATGTTTTAATATGGCCATATAAGAAATAATACCCCGCCCCCTGGCGACCATGTTTTCAGACCGCATCCATTTTCAAACTCATCCAATATACAAGTGTTCCGCAGTAAGAGATATATGCCCAGCCCAACCCCCACAAACAGGGCTTTTAACTTATGACAACAATTTTAAAAGGAGTCATCTACCGTCTAAGGCCAATGCGCATGTGAAGTATCAAGCCAATCGGTAAATTCGTTGATGATTTATAGATCGGAAACAATTTTCACACTTATTGTGACAGTGACGTTGACCTTTTACCTAGTAACCCCCATTTCAACAGGGGTCATTTAATATCCAAGGCCAATGCGCAAGGGAAGTATCTAGCCAATCGGTCGATTAGTTGACGAGCTATTGATCAGAAACGCTTTTTCCACTTATTGTGCGGGTGACCATGACCTTTGACCAAGTGACCCCAATTTCAATAGGGGTCATCTACTGTCTGAGGTCAATGCACAATAGCAGTATCAAGCCAATCGGCAAATCAGTTGACGAGTTATTGATCGGAAACGATTTCACACTGAGTGTGTAACAGTGCCCTTGACCTTTGACCTAGTGACCCCAATTTTAATAGGGGTCGTCTACTGTATAAGGCCAGTCCACATGGGAAGTGTCGAGCCAATCGGTGCATCAGTTGACCAGTAATTGATGGGAAACGATTTCACAGTTAGTGTATTACAATGACCTTGACCTTTACCTAGTGACCCCAATCTAAATAGGGGTCATCTACTGTGCACGGAAAATGCACATGGGAAGTATCAAGCAAATGGGTGAATCAGTTGACGAGTAATTGATCGGAAACAATTGAATAATAAATGTGTATCAGTAACCTTGACCATTTACCTAGTGACCAAAATTTCAATACGGGTATTCTACTGTCTGAGGCTAATACACATGTGAAGCATCAAGCCAATCAGTCAATTGGTTGACAAATTATTGATCGGAAACGATTTTCACACTTAGTGTGATAGCAACTTTGACCTTTGACCTTCTGGCCCCAATGTCTATAGAAGTTATCTACTGTCCAATGCCAATGCACATATGAAGTATCAAGCCAATCGGCCAATTCGTTGACAAGTTATAGATCGGAAACGAACTGGTCTACCGACATTCAGACTGGTTTACCGACGTAAGGTCCACCGACAGACAGACTGACCGACATCCCGCAAAACCATATAGCTCTTCTTCTTCGAAGAGGGGCATATTAATTAGAACAAATACTCTGACTACGTTTCATGAAGATTGGACAATAAACGTGACTTCAAGAGTGTTAACAAGGTTTTACTATAGCCATATAAGGTAAAATGCCTCGCCCCCCTCCCCATGGCGGCAATGTTTTTTCAACCAAACGGAAGCACTTTCAAACTCGTCAAACATATTATTGGGACACATGTCCTGACCAAGTTGCATGAAGATTAAACACTACTAGTAAATGTAGCCTAGTAAATGTTGATGCCACACGACGGACGACGCGACACACGATGGACAAGAGGTGATCACAAAAAGTCAACATGAGTACGATTTGCTCAGGTGAGCTCAAAATACAGGCATCTAAAATTTAGAGACACAATACAGGTATTGGAAAATTTAGAGACACTCCAAACTATTGAATTGACGATCGGATACGGGTAGGCATTTTTTTTACCGTCAATTGTTTTAACGAATAAAAACATGTACTTGTATAATACTACGCCTTCTAGAAAACATAATTTGTACATATGTTTCACTTTAAGCAGTTGGGTGGGGTGGAACCATTGTCTTTTACAGGTATACACAATTATTTACCCAACAGCGCGAAAGGTATGGTCAATAGCCTTAAGTCATTCATCTGCCAGGTTTTATTACCTTTATTCTTTTTTGTAAGATCGAAGTGTCACAAGAAATAGCCTTATAAAATAAACTGCCCGAAAATTTAGGGTCTTTAATTATGGGTAAAAACCCGAGTCACGAAAAATAACAATTTTGGCTAAAAACGGGGTTTTCTTAACATTTAGCGTGTCAAACACATTAGAATAATTACGGTTTATAGTTTTTGAACCAGTTCTTTCGTTCCATTAGCTTTGATAACAACAACCTTAAGCAACAATGTTAGCCGACTTAAAGAACAGTTGTGTTTAAGGATAAGTACTATTTTAACTTGTCATTTGAGTGCGCGTTATTTTTCAGCTTCGTTTAAGAAAACCAGATCCCATGACTTATACATTGAAATTATTCCGGTGACATTTCATAGTCAGAAGCAGTGACCACTATACGAAATAAATCTGCAAACATATTTTAACAGGCTGATTCAGAGGAACTAGAGGGAAGAAAACTACATTTAAATATTCTGATATTTTGTATCATGAACTATTTAGAGGAAAATAAACAGTCTATATCGATATCACTCTGGATCCAACCGGCTTTTTATTGCATAAGGAAGCCTCTGGTATAACGTGGGCGCCATTTTGTTTTCGGACTTCTTTTAAGCAAAATGGCCGCGCCCATCGACAGTTGTCAATTGAAAGAAAACAAAGTGCAAATCATGCCCAATACTAAGGAACGCGATACATAAAGTATGCAGTGCAGTTAGGCTATAGATTGCCTCGATTTAAGACCAAAATTATGAACGCTCTGTCCTGGGAATTGGAGAGGAACAAGGAAAATTTGGATATCTAAGTTCTGTAGTAGCGGCACCCTGTAATAGCTATAACTTTTTTTTTTAACTTCTACCCATGGTTCGAGTTGTCGTCAGCAGTATTTCTATGAAACTAACAATACAGATTTGTGTTTCATAGCTATAGTGCTTAAGACATAAAACACAATCATCTTCGAAGTCAAGTTTCTTGGAGCAAGTTTGTGGTAAGCATTTATCCAATATTGTTTATACTTTTTGTCAACACAGCTAGATGCATATTAACTTTTCATGGCCAATTTCCAAGACTTGCCATTCAACCATCTCAAGTATTCTAATTGTCTCGTAAAAAGTACAAGTCCGTGGTCATCGTATGTTGTAAAACTAACATATATCATGTGTTTCAACTTTGTTTTTTTTTTAAGTATTCATTACATTTTCATAAAGCAAAAATATCAAACACACACATTTTAAAATTGTGTGGGCAATTAATTATGTTTTGTAACCTTCTTAAACAACCCTATGGCCGAGCTGGACGACACAAGAGTTGAAATTTAATGTCCCTGTCCAACCAGATTGGTTTAACCTGGAAGTAAATTAGTTAAGGTACTGTAATTCAGTGCATCTCAATTATTCTTATGAAAAAAAGCAAAGAATTTAGGTTATTTTTACAGGACTTCTTTGGAACCAAATATTGCCCATTGAAAAAACAGCTCAATATTAGTGGAGTGTCAAAAAGTTGGTTTATCCAATAATACAACCGAAACCCCTACTATGATATTGTTTAATCAAATTTAATATAAAAATAGCGTACATGTACATTTAGCTACAATGACATAACATTTTCATATTACTGAGTACTCCTCAGAACAAAATTTGTCAAAGATTTTGTAGCAGCACAAATGAAAATAAAAAACACACTTTATTACATGTACTTTCTTTTGATACAAATGCATTCTTATTACATGTAGTACGTTAAATTGACATGTGATATTTGCACTGATCCGAGAATTAAAATGTGAACAAGTGTAAAATAATATGAGTTAACTTAGAAAAAATAGTTGCTATTGTTCATTTAGTTTTTCCTTTAAATCTTTGAGTTAATAAATGTTGCACCGAGTTACTTATTTAGTTTTGAAGGTATTTAGAAATTATCTAAGTAAAATTATTAATGCAATATTTTGTGAACTATTCATAAACTTTTTAAGATAGCCGCCCATGCAATGTAAAAGCAATACTATGGAAGAAAACAGCTTATTTTAATATAAATATATTATATTTTCTAAACTCTAAGAAAAAATTTACAGAGGGTATTTAAATTACTGATTTTGTTATGACATTTGGGTTTCTAATAACAAATTAATCAGCCCCCTGTCCTATATTGTTTATTGGAAAATCCAGACAGAATCTATAAGAACCCCAGAATAAAACTCAAAGCATGTAACAAGTCCATTTACCTGAATAGACTACATTAGTATTGTTCAACTTGGTTGTGAGAGTATTACATAAAAAAATATTAGAGAATAATAGAATAAATAAACCAATAAATATTTGTAAAATAACGACAACTGCATTTTAAATAAACAGTCATTTCTTAGTTCTTTACAAAATTAATATCACCCTCTTGTAAATTTTAGTTTAAATTGATTGCAATTTGAAGTAATGTAACATTAACTTTTTAAAAGTGATTTACATTTTTAATTTAAAAGGTGACTTACATGTAGGTGTTTCCCTGTATCAATATAATCTAACGGTGACTCAATAAAAACAAATTTGGCAAAAAACTAAAGTAATAAAAGCCTTTCAATATAGGTAAGTGGCAAGGTAACACAATCATGTTTGACAGTTATTATTTACTTTACTTTATTTACACTTTTTCTTTAAATATATAATTATGTTGGTTGGTAAAGCAGATTTTTGATTTTCCAGCACTGAGCAGGATTTCTTAATTAATATAGGTCTCACAAGACTAGTACAAAAACAATGTGTTATTAATGCTGAATCTGTACAAATGTAAGAAAAGAACAAAAGATATAAGTAATATTTTTATTACTTTAAATAACAATAATAAGAAATAAGAGTATGCTTCATAGAAAATTTCATACATTAAACTTAAATTTAAAATATAACAAACATATAATTTATTTGAATTATAATGCTTATCAAGCCTTAACACACTGTGTATGTACAGCTCGTTGTCCGGCTTGCTTAAACCTTAACATTTGCTCTAAAATCTCAGTGCTTCCACCTACAACATTGAAACTTCATATGAAGCTGCACCTTGATGAGTTCTACATGCCACACCCATTTTTGGGTCACTAGGTCAAAGGTCAGGGTCACTGTGACCTCTAATATTCTTCTGAAAAGCTTTCATTTATTCAAAACTTCACCCGCAGCCGAGCATTGGCATCCGCTATGCGGTGCTCTTGTTTGCCACTGTCCTCAGCACAAAACATGATATATCTGGATATGCATACAACCAAATCAGTTATACTGTCACTTAATTATAGTAAATTTTAGTAAATTATAGGCTTTAAATTGTATAATGACACCACTCATGATGTGACTATACAATTATACAATTATGGGACACATTATCTAGAAGAGAAATTCCAATACATCACCATATCATCTCAGATTTAAGGCAGATAATCTATTGTTTTTTTAACTGCCATTTTTACTATTACATATTTTTATTATTTTATGTTATGATGGATTGATCTTGTTTCTGAATTCACCAAGCAATCTATTATCATGTTAAACTTTTGAAGAGAGATGTTATCTGATATTAAAATTATAAAAATATAATAACTACAAAGTGAAAAAACTTCAGTTGAATACTGTGACCAACTAAAATTTGCTAAAGAGCAAAATTTTAATCAGATCTTAAATTAAATTAAATACAAGTATAAGGAAAGACTCTGCCTCTGGGATCCCAGTTCAGACTTGTCAAATCTGCAAATTTGCCCTTGGCCATATAGAATTGGGAACTAATTACCATCAAGTCATGTTAAAAGGTGTAGGGTGTAGCATGCTTTTATTTATCTCTTGAGCTTTCAAATGAATTTTATGGGTAATTTTCAAACAACAAAACAGAAGTTGCAGATTTTTTTTTTCAAGCAGAACACATGATTCATACGAATGATATCATATAGTGTATTTTACCTTTGACTTTGAAGGATGACCTTGACTTTTTACCACTCAAAAGTTGCAGCTCCATGACATACACATGCATGCCAAACATCAAGTTGCTATCTTCAATATTGCAAAAGTTATGACCAAGGTTAAGGTTTTCGACAGACACACACAACAGACAGACAGGCCAAAAACAATATGCCCCCGATCATTCAATCCGAGGGAATAAAATGTTATTTAAAGGTGATTTTAATTCACTTAAGCCTATAATTAAAAGAAAAAGTGCATTTAATGCACATTTTATGCAACAGTAATTGCATTGTATTTTTCTGCATTTAGTGTGCGTTCAATACACTTAAAAATGGAGACAAGACACACTTTTAACAGAAAGAATGTATTTTTTCAGCATTTTCCAGCATTAATAATCTTCTAGTATATTTTTTATCATCACAAATACACTTTACTAGGAAATCAGTACGTTAACCCTTTCCCAATCAGAGCTAAAGTGGAAATTGCTATGTGAAAACAACATAAAACCAGAACAGCTTGCGAGTAACTCACAGTCTGTTCTGGTTTTATGCTGTTTGCTGCCCATCAGTATCTAAGGAATGGAGATGAAGCCTTAAAAACTTGAATTTAATATAAATAATAGTGAATAAAATTTATACAGTACCTAATTAGTAGCAATAGGCCTTATATGGTATTCTTGTGGTAGAAATAATGCATTTTGTTTAATACAACACACCTGTCGATAATACCCGAAAGGGGAGTTAGACAGTATATATAGATAGATAGATAGATAGATAGATAGATAGATAGATAGATAGATAGATAGATAGATAGATAGATAGATAGATAGATAGATAGATAGATAGATAGATAGATAGATAGATAGATAGATAGATAGATAGATAGATAGATAGATAGATAGATAGATAGATAGATAGATAGATAGATATATAGATAGATAGATAGATAGATAGATAGATAGATAGATAGATAGATAGATAGATAGATAGATAGATAGATAGATAGATAGATAGATAGATAGATAGATAGATAGATAGATAGATAGATACATTACTTAATCAATATAGCTTCCCATACAGTTCAATACAATGTTCAATTTAATACACAATGCAAAGTTGGAATATGACATCAAGCTTGGAATAATCTTTTCAATAATGTATAATATGCTGTTATAATTTAAAAGTGAAATAGACACTTGGATATAAAAACTGATTTTACATCAAAACTAATTGTTAAATTTGATTTTGTAAATACTCAAAAAATGAAACAGTTTATAAATGCAGTCAAAATGATAAAATATGCAATTACTATAAATAATAAAGTAAGAGAAACGCGCTTTGGTACTAAAAAACGAATGAATATTACAATAATACATTCTGAATATGTAATTAACAATTTTATCTAAGAAAATCACCAATTCTTTTCATATCAATGTACATGATTCTGGCATTGTTTGTGCAACTGTAAATAATATTCTATGCATTGAAGTAAATTTTTCATTTTGAGAGCATAAATTGTTGAATTTGGCACAGTAAATTGATATAAAATGTCCATCTAAGTCAAATTTAGTTTTAGATTTATGTTAGAAGATTCTAGAAAACCAGCCCAGGAACTCACAAAATTTAAAGGTATTAATTACGTTTATGGGATAACCATTAACGTGTGTTCCTTTGTAAAAAAAAACATATTTTATTATGTACTGTTGAAACATTTAAATCTAAGTATGATCTCGGATACTGGAAATTTTAATCATTGAAGTTTTTAACACAAAGTGATTATCATTTCAACATTTATGAGTTTCTTGATGATGTAAGTCCTGTATTTAATCGTACACACAATTGCCGGTGTATATTTTTGTTAGTAATGATTTCTGTGATAATTGTGAATAAGTAACATTTATATTTACCGTTTGCATTTATTGCTTCATTGGAACAATATAGACAGACATTGCGCTTTGATGGTTATGTTCATTTAAGCCCAAAAAGTATGGTAATTAAAACTTAAATAATACAGAAAGAAAGCACCTTAAAACTGTTTTACTTTAAGAGATATTAATTTGTATATTATATTTAATCATTCTATAAGCACATACCAGTATATATTAAAAATATTATCAGAAAAATGTCAAAATATAGTGCTACATTTATGAGTAAAACAAGCAAATCCAGTTGCATAGAGCTGTTTATTGTTATTGTAACGATTTTCAATATACATATAGTGTGATAATAGCATTTCTTAAATAATATGCAATATAAAATTGCAAAGATATTAAATATAAATGTCATGTTTTTACCAGGCATTTATTTTCTTGCAATGGATAAAGAAGGAGAGATATTAATAGTTGCAAAATTGAATAACATTGTCCACTTTTTACCTAAATTAGTTGGACTACACATAGTGTAACACATATGTATGCATTAAGGAAGTCATCATAATCAGAACTGATTAGTACCCAACATAAACATTAAGAATACACTATAAACACCTTGATATTGACCTGATTGCAAAAAAAACAACATTAAAATGCGATTAGCTGAAATCCGTCAAAATTTTTATAGTTTTTAAATACTCCACTAAACATGACATTGTCTTTCGCATTAAAATACATCTTTTTTAGACTAATTTCACAAAACGTGACCAGGAAACATCTGGTATTTCTTATTTTAATTTCAAGTTAATTAATTTTGGATTGATCAAATGTGAAAGGTCAAGCAACTGTGTCATGTTTAAGGATAAAACATAGCATGTACTTGATTGAAAGATGTTGCCCAATTCTAGCAGGGACCTATACATACCTGTTTGTACAGTCCCTGTTCTTATTATATTCTTTAAATTGCATGTTTATATAATGTATGTAAAAGTGAATAAAAACAAACAAGTACTTTTAACATAGTTGTGAATAAATTCTTTCATGGTTCAGAGTGAAAATGGTTCTAATTGGCATCTCTCAGTCATTTAACCAGCCATACAATTACTACAACAACTATTTTGGTTCCCTGAAAACAAGACAATTCTGTTACTGTAGCCAAAATGATTAACCAAATGTAAGCGCAAGCATGTGGAATTGTTTTGAATGTATGAGAACATTTCAATGTCCATTCCTTTCCGGTTTTTCAAAATGTCACCGTTGTTATAATAACACAGTCAAGGCACTTGAAGGTTTACCGTTGCAACCTGCTTACCGATTTATTGCATGCACTTTTCAAGTGTTGTAGGTGGTTGCATATCAATAACTTTTGCAATCGAAGGCGCGTTTAGACCCATAACTAAGGCAACTGTTTCAAGCACTTAACAAACTTTTGGATTTTTCTTTCTAAGCTCAGAAATAATGTGAGCTTTCATTCTGTCCTTGTAGTTTTTGAGAAATTGTGCTACAATTCAATCTTCTGGTTGTGTACTGGATTCAGGACAATATGCATGTTTTTCTAGTTCATAGCAAAGTAGTTGAAAGCAATAGCCTAGAGATTCCAAATTATCACAGTACATAATTTATGGTGACTATAAACTCAATATGTTGGTCTTTTAATTCAGGCAGCACTTCATGCATTATCATATCATACTTTTCATATTTGTGAATATTTGGCATTCTTTCTTATTTTTCCCAATCGTGTTCTTGAATTGGAGGCTTTCAATAAGGTTTTCTATAGCATTTGGTGTTGCTGTCGCTGTAAGTGCCAAGTGAGGTATTTTGGGAAACAAACATGTCAGGTCTCCAAGTCTGTTGAACGCTTTGCAGAAATCTGAACCCCTGTAAAAACAAGACACATTACAAATATGATGTTGTTCTGTCGTTATTCCAGCAATCCATATTTAATTTATTTTATAACGCGGTTTTTGAATGAACTGGAAAATGCAATCAGAAAATTCAACTTTTTTCGTTCTTTAAACTAGGAATGTGTCCATAGTTACTCAGAAATCTATGAATAATAAACAGTCAGATATATTTATGAATAATCGCTAGGTTTGGAATTAGCAAATTGCTTATTGTCATTCAACACAAAATAACAATCGTGGTAAAGATCGCGAAAACATCTTACTACCTGAAAAATAATGCTTTTTCCTGAGCCAGTTAGAAGAACTGCGATCGTATCTTTCAAATCATAAAGACTCTTTATGGCTTTCAATTGGTAGTCGCTAAAACTCTATCTTCAGCTTGCTCGTCGCATATTCTAGATCAGACTTGAAATCCCTTTTAACTCTGAAATGTAAACAATACAATGCAATATTACGTTTGCCGTAAAAGTCAACTTATCATTTATTATGTAATTATATATAATTCAATTGCTTGTTTTTGCATAAAAAAATAATAAGAAAATGATTTGGAATGGTAATAATGCGTTTACCCTCTATGTATTGCATCACTATTTTTATGCGTTCTTATAACGCAGGCGGATCACGCGTTGGGTGTATCAAAGCCAAGATGGCTGGTAGTTAGGTACGAGTCTACTCTTTACGGAGAATCCGGAGATGGACGAAGTGTTACGATTGTATCGATATATACCGGGTCACAGTGAACAAAATGACACTGTGGGCGAAAATAAAAATATTTCTCTTTCATTTAACTACTTTTAGATGCTTCCAATATGATGAAAATCAAACCTATTGGTTTAGGCCGAATATTAACGCTCTGGTGCTGTCAAATCGGAAAACAAACAATGTATCGATCTGGAGTGTTGCCAGTGAAATTTGAGTATCCGCTTAATTACTAAATACGAGATACCTGGTAACATATTTTCACGCTTACCAATCTGTTTGCATCTTTGTAAAAAGCAACGCTTCTTTCCGAAAAAAATCCCAAATTAGTCTTGTTTAATTCGAGCCTACCGGCGGGAAATTTTCTCGACATGGCAGTGATTTTACATATCAAAATTGTTGTGAAAAGAATACGGACGTATAAAAAAAATATTGTTATATTATGATTTTTATCATACTTATAAGAGTATATCATTATTTAAAAGTTATTAAAATATTTTTATTTCGTGCTACAAAGAAAAACAAAGTTGGAAAAAACACATTTAATTAAAATGCAATAAATAAAATATACATAAACTTTCATTTTGATTCACCTCAATGTGAAGTGCTTAAATTGAGGGTACTAGCTGCCCGTTCGACGTCGTCTACATTCGTCTAAACTTTACTATTAGTTATATTTAGCCCAGAAATCAATAATTATCAATCGATAAACTTTGAATGTTAATTGCGCGGTATGTTGTTAAACACGTTTTTAAAAAACCTGCGTGCGCAGGTAAGGAAAATGTTTATATCGATTGTGGTGCTGCTTATTACAGTGGTGATTCGAGGTTCTGCTAAAGTTCTGGCAATGTTTCTAAAGTCGGTGTAAGTGATGCTGATTGAAACGGTAGTGTTTCTGATGTCTGTTATGCTGCTGTTAAAGGGGCCTTTTCACAGATTTTGGCATTTTTTAACTTATTCATTAAATGCTTTATATTGATAAATGTAAACATTGGATCGTAAAAGCTCCAGTAAAAAATCAAGAAAAAAATTAAAAAAAGGAAAAGAACATTGCCCGGAGCAGGTTTCGAACCAGTGAACCCTGGAGTCCTGCCAGAGTCCTGAAGTAAAAACGCTTTAGCCTACTGAGCTATTCCGCCGAGTACACATTAATGACGTATTTTATACCTTATATAAGCAATCTTCGTAGTTTCACAAAATTTAACGACAAAAACAGAACTCTCCAAATTATTCAATCGTTTCGCGTTGCAACGCTTTATAATTTTTAGGTTTTAAAATCGTCAAAAGATGCATATAATGGCTATATAAGAGCATGGTTAATGTTCAGTATTACTGTTTCCTCACAAATATCATAACTAAAACGAAAACTTACGAATCTGAAACAACTTTTTTCAATTTTGTCAATTTACCAAAGCGTGAAAAGATCCCTTTAATGTCGGCGGTAGAGATGATGATGTCGGTTGTGATGATGCTGATTTGAGTGTTGGTGATGCCAATATCGGATATGATGAAATAGATATCGTTGGCCCGGATGATAATAACAGTCGTGGTGATGTAGGGGCCAGTGGCCGTTATGGTGATGCCGATGGTGGCGATGTCAGTGGTGGTTAGGCTGAAGTCGGAGTTGGTGATAATAATACCGTTGTTAGTGCTGCTGATCTCGTGGTGCTGATGCTGGTGGTGTTTATGCTGCTATACCGGGTCGTGTTGCTTTTCGGTTTTGGTGAAGCTGATGTCGGTGCTGGGGATGCTGATTTCGGCATTAATGATAATGATGCCACTGGTGATTCAGATGTTGTAAGTGGTGATTTTTATGAAACTGGTATTGGCTCATAAATATTGTTGTGATGCTGATGATGGTGGTGGCGACGTTGATGTTTACAGGTGGTGATTTTAACATCGGTTGTGTTGATGCTAAAACTGGCGACGGTGATGCTCATTATGTTATTGATGTTGGTGATGAGGGTAAAAATAGAAATCAAGATTGAGTCAAATACGTGGCTCCTACCGTGGTAACATATTGTTTTTTTTTTACCTGTTGACCTTGTTTTGACACAAGTGACGCAGAGTCGAACTTAGATATTATTAAGATAAACATTCTGACCAATTATCATCGTTACTGAGTTAGGAATGTTGCTTCTATAAGGGTTACGACGTTTAAGTAATAGTTAAACTACGGTAGCCAATTGTATAAATCTGGTTAACTCTTATCCAGCGGATAACTTTTGGTTATCTTATAATAAAATTGAAGATAACCAAAATTTATCCGCTGGATAAGAGTTATCCATATTTATACAATCGGCTACAGGTGGTTATGATATTAATTAGTGAAAACATCAATTTGAATGATAAATAATCATATTATAACGAACAATCAACTTTTCTGAAAAGAACTATCAAATATATATATATATATATATATATATATATATATATATATATATATATATATATATATATATATATATATATATATATTGAGGCCAGCAGCAAAGGCCTTTCCAAAAACGCTGCACTTGTGCTGTAGATCTCCTGTATGCTTCCGAAAATAGATCCTTAGTCTTTCCACATCCGCTGCATTGGTGCAACCGCTCCCCGAGTGCTCCCTTCTTGATTCATACTCAACATTAGAATCGACTCACAGTGGACTCATGGAGACCTGTGAACAATCCATTACAGAGACCATTACTACCGACCATAAAAGCTTCATGATACATGTACATGTGGTTATACGAGAAGGCTAACGTGTTTCCGGATTACACAACGCGCAATTGATAACATATCAGTTTATAATTATTATTATTATCCTCATTATTAAATCTATATTCAATATCTCTTTGATTCTCTACATGTACTTGATTTTGCACTAGGCTTAGATATAATTGGGACGATTGATCTGAACAAGTTACACAAATATTGGGCAAGACAATTGATTTTTGCTAAGGATGTTTAGTGCTTGATTAGTGTATGTTCTAACGTAATTGACGTCTAACAAATGTCGATATATTTCGATGTACTTGCCAAAATTTCAACCCTCCTACCTTTTGTAAATTTCCTCCCCATCCCTCCAAAAAGCCATTCGAACACCTTTACATAGAGTGATACAAATATCGCTACATTTTATTCAGATTTAAGATCTAGCTCTATTTACATTTCCCTTTTCATTATGCTGTACAAACAATACTGCGATAGTTTACAAAAGCAAATATACGCATACAAACAAATATAAGCGTATTTCAAAATTACATAAACACAACCGTTTGTTTTTTAAGTGTTCAATTTTTTTACTCTAATTTCAAAATGAAGATGAGCATTGTAAAGAGTTTGTGTACATATTGATAAAGGTCTTAGTCGTCATTAATATATTATCTCACGGTTTAACCTAAGTCAGTGCAGATTTAATATGAATATTGGACATACAGTTGTTCCGATAACACATTTAGATCACAAATGGAAGGATAAATTAGCAATATGCAAGAAATATGGTGTTTTTATGCCCCCGAAGGAGGGCATATAGTGATCGGACCGTCCGTCCGTCTATCCTTCCGTCACACTTTGAATTTAGGTTCCGCATTTAGGTTTAGGACAAATGCTCATAACTTCTATGTCCCTTCACATAGCAACTTGATATTTGGCATGCATGTGTATCTCATGGAGCTGCACATTTTGAGTGGTGAAAGGTCAAGGTCCCCATTCAAGATCAAAGGTAAAAAAAAACATGTATCAAAGCGGCGCAGTAGGGAGCATTGTTTCTGACAAACACATCTCTTGTTATAATATATTTTTGCGGCCCTTCAAAACGATATGATATTATAATTTAAACAAGAGGGCCTGAAAGGCCCAAAGTCGCTCACCTGAGATTCAAAGGAACTGAACTGTTCTGAGCAGCCCAATATGTCATTAGAACAATATGTTCTTACCAACTTTCATGACTAGTGAACACCCTGGCAGCCACGTTTTTCAACAGAGCAGAACCATTTTCATACGCATCCAAGATATCATTTAAACAAATATACTGACAAAGTTTCATGAAAATTCATAAGTCTATATAAGGAAAAATGCCCTGCCCACTGGTGACCATGTTTTTCAAGCAACTGGAACCACTTTCGAACTTGTCCAAAATATCATTGGAACAAATCTTCATGACAAAGTTTCATGATGATCGTACAATAAATATGGCTTCTAGAGTGTTAACAAGGTTTAACTATAGCTATATAAGGATAAATGCCACGCCCCCTTGGCGGCCATGTTTTTCCACCAACCGGAACAATTTTCGAACTCATTCAAGATATCATTTGGACAAATCATCTGACCAAGTTTCATGATGATCGGACAACAAATTTGGCCTCTAGAGTGTTAACAAGGTTTTACTAAAGCATGAGCAATGGATTAAATTCAAACGACAAGTGGAATTAATGTTCTCCAGACCTCTGAAAGCCAAATGCGAGGAGGAGAAAGTGTCCTACATATTACTATGGACAGGCCAAAAAGGAAGGGATATTCACTCCACGTGGGATTCAGAGAAACTTGACATATTTCAAGCTCACATACAGCCAAAGCTGAATCCCATATTTTCGAGATACAAATTCTACAACGAAATACAGGGCGGCGATTCAGTCGACGCATTCGTCACTCGACTACGGTTGACAGCAAGAGACTGCAACTTTCGCGACATGATTCGCGACCGCATTGTGTTTGGCACTAATTCATCGAAGATTCGTGAAAAGCTCATAAACATCGGAGCAGATCTTACTCTCGACAAAGCAATTCAGATTGCACAGTCTTTCGAGTACTCGCAGAAGCGGCTTCGGACCATGACGGAACAGGACATTCATCGTATCCATAGAGAGCAGGAAGTGCAGTTCAACCGCAGCGGCAACAGCTACAGCCAGATAGGCGTTCAGGAACAAACACCGCAAGGGTGAAGACGCGGGAACATTTCAAACAATCGTGTGGCTTTTGTGGCAGAAAAAAACCCAAGACTGCGAAATGCCCAGCGAAGGGAGAGACATGTCACAATTGTGGCAAAAACAATCAAGTGTGCCGGTCAAAAAATGTGCACGAACTGAGTGCAGAAACAAACAGCTTATGTTAGGAAACAGACAGTGCTTGTAACAATATTGATTGCAACATTGATATGGTAAGTAAGTTTTCTTCTCATCCTGAACGTGCATTTGTTCAATTAAATGTCGGCCCCTACCGTGTCCCGATTCAATTTAAAATAGACACAGATAGCGCAGTTGTAGTTTTACCTCAACATTTTCGCACTTTAAATCTCAAAATCCCGTTGGAGCGCCTGATAAACGATTAACCTCATATTCTGGAAACACTCTTCCGGTTAAAGGGATGGTCAAACTAACATTGAGATACAAAGATAAGATTACCGAACAAATGTGCTACATTGTGGATGGAAATGCTTCCCCTCGACTGAGCCTCTAAGCTTCTGTTGACCTAGGTCTGATCACACTGACCTACGCAGTAGACAATTATCTCAGAAATGCCCCATTAGACAAGGAATCGGTACTGAAAGAGTACAGTGACCTTTTTCAAGGCGTGAGAACCATTCCAGTTGTTTGTAAATTACACATCAAGCCTGATGCCATACCTGTAATTAACCCCCCTAGACGAGTACCGAAATCACTTAAGGATAAGTTACATAATGAGCTTCAACGCTAAGAGCGTGATGGCATAATTGCCAATAATTAAAGGTAACCGAACCTAATGACTGGGTAAACTCAATTGTAATGGTAGAGAAGCCCAAAACAGGCAATTTGAGAATTTTCCTAGACCAGAAAGCATTTAATGACGCCATACGACAATCACACTACCCAATTCCAACACTAGAAGACGTGACGTCAAAACTGACTGATGCTAAGTGCTTTAGTACACTAGACATTGCGAATGCATACTGGAGTATCCAGTTAGACGAAGAATATTCATTGTTGGCGACATTTAGCAACGTGTTTGGTCGTTGCAGATGGTTTAGTCTTCCTTTTGGAATTTCTGCGTCATCGGACCTGTTCCAAAATAAAATAGACCAAGAATTTAATGAACTGACGGGCATGACAGCGCTTGTCGACAAACTGTTGGTCACAGGAAAGACCAGACAGAAACATGACAGAAATTTGCTACGTTGTCTCGAGCGAGCACGAGCAAATGGAATACGGTTAAACCCGGACAAATGCAAAATCGCAGTTCAAGAAGTCACAATCTTTGGTCATGTGATCAGCTCAAATGGACTGAAACCCGTTCATTCAAAAATCGAAGCAATCGCAAAGCTAGGTATTCCACAGAACAGGACGGAATTGGAAACCCTACTTTGCATGGTCGACTGCCAGCAAAAAATTGCAACAACCCTAGCTGACGTAACGAGTCCCATGAGATCGTTACTTAAGAAAGACGTTGAATTAATCTGGGATCACGCACAGACGGACGCATTCAACAAAATGAAGCACGTTATTACACAGAGTCCTGTATTAGCATGCTTTGACCCTTAGAAACCAGTAACACTTTAATGTGATGTCTCAAAGCACGGTGTTGGCGCGGCCATATTTCAAGATGGCCGTCCAATAGCCTATGCATCAAAAACATTGACACAGACTGAATCTAGTTATGCAAACATAGAGCGTGAGATGCTGGCTATATTGTTTGGTTACAAACGCTTCCATCAATATATGTACGGTAGACGCGTGACAGAACACTCAGATCACAAGCCATTATCAGCAATCATGAAAAAGTCACTTTCTGTTGCTCCATCCCGTCTGCAAAGAATGATGTTAAAATTGCAGATATACGACCTTGACGTGCAACACGTTAGCGGGAAAGAAGTTCCAATAAGTAATCTACTTTCCAGACAACCAGTCACAGATTCATTTTAATTAGAAGGCCTTAACTTGCACGTACACACTGTTATGCAATCAATTAATGTAACTGAACGAAGAAGTCAACTTCTACGCGAAGCAACAAAGAATGACCTTCAGATGAAAACGCCAAATGCCACTATCTTGGACGGATGGCCAGAAACAAGGTCACAGTGTAAGAGGTCAATTCTAGAATTCTGGAACCACGGGTTTGAGCTATCACGTGATGATGACTTGATTAAAAGAGGTCAAACAATAGTTACACCAGGACCGGTCAGACAGGAAATGATGCAATCAGTTCACAATAGCCAAATGGGTATCGAGAAGACAATACTCAGAGCAAAAGGAGCATTGTTTTGGCCTGACATTGCAAAACAGTTAATATACTATGTGCTAAAGTGTAGTATTTGTCAGAAATACAGCCAGTACAATCAAAAAGAACCACTGATCTCACATGAGGTACCACAGCGACCATGGCAATATGTCTCTACTGACAACCATGCTTAACAACAAAGACTACCAGATAACTGTCGACGCATACAGCAATTATTTCGAAATTGACTTTCTACCTGACATGAAAAGTACAACAGTCGTACGAAAAATCAAATGTCACTTTGCTAGACACGGTATACCAGACAGACTTATGTCCGACTGTGCTGGTCAATTCAATCAGATGCAACGAAACGCTTTGCAAATGAGTGGAATTTTACGTAAGTATTTTCCAGTCCACTACATCCACAGTCAAATGGCCTAGCAGAAAATGTCGCGAAAACAGCGAAACGTTTGCTTTAAAAAGCCAACGAAAGGGGTCAAGGTCCTTACTTGTGCATTCTTGAATACAGAAACACACCACTTAAGTCTGGCTACACCTCTGCACTACTGCTAATGGGCAGACGCACTAAATCTGTAATACCGGTTACCCAAAAACATCTGCGTCCCCAAACAGTTAACACAAAACATATTCAATCTTTCAAACAGAGAGACACAGAAAAACAAAAGCAGTATTTTGATAGGTCTACAAAAACACTGCCAAAACTTGGATTCAATGAATATGTTCGAATGCAGCATGGCAAAATATGGTTACCAGCCAAAGTCATTAAGGTTCACGGTGAAAGATCGTACAAAGTACAAACGCGAAGCGGCGGAATTTATCGTCGTAATCGTAGGCTGTTACGCAAAACCAATGAGAGCTTCCCGAAAATAACCGATGTTGAGCCTAACATCATAGCACAGACTTTCCCACAAGTAACCCCGATTAACACTCCCCACAGAAAGAACTTTGATCAAGAGATTAACAAATCACCATCCCCAATAAATGGCCATTATCAGACACGATCAGATAGAGTTGTTAAGCCAAACAAACTGTGCAGTGGTGATCAATGGATATGTAAATAACTGTAGATAAATATAGTTTATAGCTTAGAGATACAGCTTAAAACAAAAATGAATGACTAATATCGTATTTAAAACAAAAATCAGTATTAAATATACAAATACTCTTTGATATTAAATACATCAAGTTAACAAACGAATCATGCTCTTGAAATACATATTTGAAATGGAATTTAATTTAATTATGCTATGTATAAATTTTCTTCTTTAAAGAGAGGATGATGTAATATATGTCGAACACGTGTCTGCATGTTTATGTCTATGCGCATGCCCACTGACCGCTACCCGGAACTAGCACATTATCTGCCAGTTGTAAAATAAACGTCTTAGAAACAGCACGCCTGTGTTCTTGACTTGATTGTCTATAATTGCCTTATCACATGTGTGATACTACTACGACTAAGTACATTTGTACGAACGCACATACAAACTATAACTAGTTTACATAACATAACATGGAATAATCTCTTTCTACAATCATTGCATGGCCGCTCTTGACTTGAACTAGATAAATATCTCTTTCCACAAACACAAGTGTGAGCGCCCTCCCACGTGAATCATCGTATGCGTATTGAGAACACATGTGGTATCAAAGTCCTTTCCTCACACGCTGCAACAGTGTGGCCGCTCTCTTGTGTGACTCATCATATGCTGAGTGAGTTTGGAACTTGTGACATATCCCTTTCCGCAAATACTGCAAGTGTGTGGCCGCTCTCCTGTGTGAATTCCCATATGCTGATTGAGGTTGGATCTGGAGACAAATACCTTTCCACAAACAGTGCAAGTGTGTGTCACCTCTCTCGTGTGAATGTTCATATGGTGATTAAGGTAGGATCTTGACATATATCCCTTTCCACAAACACTGCAAGTGTGTTGTCGCTCTCCTGTGTGAATTCGCATATGCTTATTGAGGTTGGATCTGGAGACACATCCCTTTCCACAAACACTGCAACTGTATGGTCTCTCTCCCGTGTGAATCCTCATATGGTCAGTGAGGTTGTGGCTGGTAATAAATCCCTTTCCACAAACGCTGCAAGTGTAAGGCCGTTCTCCCGTGTGAATCCTCCTAATATGCTCAGTAAGGTGGGAGCTGGTAATACATCCCTTTCCACAAACACTGCAAGAGTAAGGCCGCTCTCCCCTATGAATCCTCCCTATATGCTCAGTGAGTTTGGATCTGGAGACAAATCCTTTTTCACAAACATTGCAAGTGTATGGCCGCTCTCCCGTGTGATTCCTCATATGCTGATTGAGAACATAGACAGTAACAAAGTCCTTTCCACATACGCTGCATTTGTGTGGCCGCTCTCCAGTGTGACTCCTCATATGCTGAATGAGTTGGGAACTGGAGACAAAGCCCTTTCCACAAACACTGCAACTGTGTGGCTGCTCGCCCGTGTGAATCATCAGATGCTCATTGAGGCGGGATTTGGTGACAAATCCCTTTCCACAAACACTACAACGTTGTGGCCAATCTCCCGTGTGATTCCTCATATGCCGATTTAGGTTAGAAATGGTGACCAATCCCTTTTTACAAACACTGCAACTGTGTGGCCGCACTCCCTTGTGAATCTTCGTGTGTTCAGTGAGGTTGGAAATTTGTTCTGAAAATTTCTATAGTGTTAACAAGGTTTTACTATAGACATATAAGGATAAATGCCCCGCACCCTTGCGGTCATATTGTTGGACGAAAAATAACCATTTTCCAACTCAGCCGATCTACATTTATCATTAGAACAAATACTCAGACAAGTTTCTAGAGAGTAAACAAGGTTTTACTGTAGCAATATACGGAAAACTGCCCCGACCCCTGGCGGCCATGTTTTTCAACGGACAGGAACCATTTTCGAACACAGCCCAGATATCAGTAGACATCTGATACGACTCGGTATTGTTAAAGAGGTCTTAGGTTAACGGAGTTACGCTGTAAGGACAGTACGGTGGTATAACCATTATACCATTTGGTATGGGGTTAGACTCCTAAGTGAGCAATCTGTATCAACGATCATAAATAAACTCGAGGAGAATTTTACAGGATTGATACAATGTTATAGCATTTGCATTGATGTACTATTTTGGAAAAAAAGGAAATAAATCCTGAATATAGGAATGTAACCCGGCCAGAAAAATCCCCGACCACCATGGGGATCGAAGCTGGGACCTCCCGGTTCCAAATCAGGCAGACACTCTACAGCGCCGCTATAAAAGCTAGCTCATATAGCAAGACAGTATTAGTTCTCCTTATACCGAACCCTGCTACACACACAGCCTCAAATTGAGATATTCTACGAATATCCCCATGTCACGACATCTGAGGGACGTCTGACACACATATAGGTTTTTTAACGTTTGGGCCAATGTAACCCAGCCAGAAAAATATATGACCACCATAGGGATCAAACCCGGGACCTCCCGGTTCTAAATCAGACAGACACTCCACAACGTCGCTATAAAAGCAAGCTCATATAGCAAGGCAGTATAAGTTCTCCTTATTCCGAACCATACTACAGGCATATAGGAATCAGTTGACAGCCTGCAGTTGCTGTTTGTGAAAACAATGTGTGAACAGAGGTTCAGCATACCTAGCCTTGTGTTCCCAACTTGTTTGCTGACATCTACATCAGTAATTGGTTCCTGGCTACTCAAATGGCCTGTATGAGAAGTGTGGCCGACATGGGAGTCATTTGTGTTTGCCATGGAATTACCAATGTGCTCCGAAACATGCTGTGTCAGGCTAACCAGGTCCGCTTGACCATGCCTGTGTTTGTCGTACCAGAACTGCTCCTTGTCTTTGCTATTAAAACTGTCATGCGATGTAAATATGTCTGGACCTCCACAGTAGCTGTCAAGTGATGCCAAAACCTCTGGATCGCCACAGGGTTTTTTATTTGTCGACATATCTCGATCAACACAGGGGTTAGCATTTGTCAACATTTCTTGATCAACACATGGATTTTCATTTGTCAGCATCGCTCGATCAACACAGGGATTTTCATTTTTCGACATCTCTCAATCAACACAAGTCATGAATTTCATTTGTCAACATCTCTCAATCAACACAGGGAGTTTCATTTTTCAACATCTCTCGATCAACACAGGGATTTTCAATTGTCAACATCTCTCTATCAACACAAGGATTTCCATTTGTCAACATCTCTCAATCAACACAAGGATTTTCATTTGTCAACATCTCTCAAAGTCTCTCGATCAATGCAGGGGGTGTTTGTGATGTCATCTTCTGGATAAGACAAAAAGTGTTGTCTTCATTGTCTTTATTTGTTCAAAACACATGCAAATATGGCCCAATAAGATAAATAATTTAGTTATTATTTGTCAGTTCTGCTTCTGATGATGATTAAAATGATAATGATGATTATGGGGATAATGATAAGATTGGAGAGATAAGAGAGCCCAATACAGTTCTTATAAGTAAGTCTGTTTTGGTAATAATGCCTAAGGTAACAATAATAGTATTACACAAATTCCAAATTGAAAACGGGGTATAAATTGTGTACGTTGAAAAGTGTAGAAAAACTATTTCGAACAAATTTGTATCTACTGACATACAGTTACACAGACAGACAGAGAGACGGACAGACGTCCAAGATGATTCCAGAGTATCCCATTTGTTTTCAACTGAGGGGTATAATGATAATAAATGACACACAACACCAGATCATAGAAGCTCTATATTTTTGACAAGTGGACCAAAGTATCTAAGGTGCTCACAGGAGCCTCAAATAAACATTCCGAGCTGTTCATGTCACTATAGTGATATATAATAAAACAAGAGTTGTGTTTGTCAGAAACACAATGCCCCCTAATGCGCCGCTTTGATTTTTTTTGTTTCCTTTGATCTTGAAGAATGACCTTGACCTTTCAGGATAACAAAATGTGCAACTCCATGAGATACACATGCATGCCAAATATCAAGTTGCTATCTTAAATATTACACAAGTTATTGCAAAAGTTTAACAAGGTTAAAGTTTGGGACAGACAGACAGACACATACAATGACAGACAGACGGGCCAAAAACAATATATCCCCGATCATTTGATCTGGGGGCATAAAAAAAACTAGCCAGCACCTCCAGCAGCTTTTTTAAATAATGAAACAGGACCTTTTACTAACAGCCTACAAATCATAACACGAATATTAATGTTCTTAGAAAAATTTGCAATGACTGAGCAATAAAGACGACTTCTAAATATTCACACATTTCGCTGCAGCCAAACAAGGAAAACTTCCCTGACCTCCCCCCCCCGGTAGTCATGTTTTTCAAAAGACCAGAACCATCTTAATACTCAACTGAGATATCATAAGAACAAATTTTCATTCAGATTAAGCACACATAAAAGAATTATGACTTCTAAGAATGTTCACATGCTTTCCACCACTTCAATAAACGAGAGCACCGCATAACAGGTGCCACCCATAGCTGCGAAAGCTTGCCAGATTTTTTTTATTATTTTAGGTCACAGTGACCTTGACCTTTGACCTAAAGACCCCAAAATGGGTGTGGCGTGTAGAGTTCATCAAGGTGCATCTACATGTACATATGAAGTTTCAAAGTAGCGGGTGGAAGCACTTTGATTTTAGAGCAAAATGTCAAGGTTTTAGCACAACGCCGGCGGACGACACGACACGACAACGACAAGCTGGCTATGACAATTCTCCGAAAACAGCCGAGCTAAAAAATAGAAGAAACCAATGAAACGTTCCTGTGACAAACTTGCGAAAAACTTATAGATACACTTATAAAAAAATTTATCAGATGTCAGCCAATAATATTGCAAAAAAGGTTGAAAAATATTTCAATTTAAAACAAGAGCACCACATAATGGGTGCCAACGCACGGCTGTGGGTGCAGTTTTAAATAAATGAAAGCTTGTCAGAAGTGACCTTGACCTTTGACCTAGTGACCCAAAAATGGGTGTGGCATGTTGAACTCATCAAGGTGCATGTACATATGAAGTTTCAAAGTTGTATGTGGAAGCACTTTTATTTTAGAGCCTATGAAAAGGTTTTAGCACGGCGCGGACGGCGGATATCGGACGCCAAGCTGGCTATGACAATACCTCAGGTTTTCTCTGAAAACAGCCGAGCTAAAAATCAATTTCTACAAATGTATTTATAAACAACCATTTCCATTCAGAGAAAGCATCCCTGTCCTAGAAATTATTACATATATCAGCCATAAGTCAGTTTTCAAGGATAATTAGACAATACGGGAGAACAAGAGCACCGGATAGGGGGTGCCAACGCTCGGCTGCGGGTGCAGTTTTGAATAAATAAAAGCTTGTGAGAAGAATATTAGAGGTCACATTGACCTTGACCTTTTGACCCAAAAATGGGATTGACATGAACAACTCATCAAGGTGCAGCTACATATGAAGTTTCAATGTTGTCGGTGGAAGCACTTTATTTTAGAGCCAATGTCAAGGTTTTAGCACGACGCGGACGACAGATGCCTGACGGAAGACGCTGGACGCCAGACTGCAGACGCCTGACGACAAGCTGGCTATGACAATACCTTGGGTTTTCTCCAAAAACAGTCGAGCTAAAAACTGCTTTTATACAAAAAGTGTAGACAAAATAATAAAGTGATCAGACATCCACTAAAGTGTTAACCTAATCAAGGAAGGAATTTTAGCAACTTTTCCAAATGTTTTTTCTTGATTTATTTAGTTTTAATTTTATCACACAGCACTATATAAATTGATATTTGAGGATAATTTGTTATCTCTTTCATCTTAATTATTCTCTTTCAGATAAATTAATTCCCAAATACTGTAGCTATTTTACAGAAATCTTTACAAAAATGTTATTTAAGACAAATCTGAAATTCACAAATCACAATAAAAAACACTGAAAAACAAGAAAAAGTCGATTTCATTCCCTTCAAATAAGGGTCATGGTCAGAGTGAGGGTGGGCTATATAGATTGATGACCCAAAACCATGACAAGCCTAAATTTGCCAAATTATCATGTTATCATTTAACACTTTACAGTATAGATAAAAGTTATTTTTAACTAAACAAACAATAATAAAATAGCATATAATGTCTCCCCCTAAGAGGAACAAGGACAGAAGTTGTCACAATTTATTAATTTGAGCAGATTTTACTTTTGCTCCCATGAGATTTTGTATGCCTTTATGTATTAAGTGTACTCCGAGGCGTCAAAATGACAATCTGATATGAGATGTCCTATGTATTTTTATCAAAAATAAAATTGAACATTATGCTTGCCAAAAGGAGATTTTGGCAGTAGAGAATTAACGGTCAATATTTATCAGATATTTTATCAAAGATCTATACATTTACATGATAAGAGTTACTCGCAGTATGTTCAGGTTTTATGCTGTTTGCTGCTCATATGTATCTAAGGATTGCAAATGAACTCTTTAAAACATGAATCTAGTTAGTAAGGTCTTTAATTAAATTTACTTGTCTAAAGGACTACAAAAACGTGAAAATACGTATTTCTAAGTGGTAAAGGGTTAATTTATAGAAATGAGTTTCTTTACAGATCTTTGATTTTATGTACTGTGCAAAATTTAATGACGATGATCATAGTAATGAATTACTGTTGCTATTCCAAACGCACCTATTAATATTTGCATTACTTATGAATCAGATAATCTTTTTTTTGCCCAATTGGGAAAAGACCCGTACCAGCCCAAATGGGAAAAGACCCGTACCAGCCCAATTGGGAAAAATGTGAGCGAAAAAACACGTGATCAATTTCAAAGTATTTAGTTGTGAGCAAAAAATAATAATAATTTCCAAACGTTAGAACTACACGACGCAAATATTCCCAATTTCATGTTTTTTCAAGCAAATTTTTCCCAATTAGGCTGGTTTCGGTAGTTTTCCCCATTTGGAAAAAATATCGCTGTATACTTGATACAGCGATTTATGGGGAGCAAAATGTAATTTGTCAAAAAATTGCAGATTTAAGTAGTTTTTGGGTTGAAATATCCTAGAATAAACATTTAACTAATGATTGACACATCAAACATTGGTGTTTCAATGTCAGTTGTAAGAAGCATGTTCAATATCTTTTCACTTAAATTCTAAGGTTAAGTAATTAAGAGGATCGAAGAATACATAAACGATATTTGTTAGATTTGGTGGAATATCGATTTTAATTTACAAGTGATCATATAAAATATATTTTGTCTATGATCAGAAGTGAATTAAAATCGATATATTCCAACAAATCTTATTTTTATTTATTCTTACAAATGACTATTTCGTGTATTTTTGCTGAAATAATGATGTTGTAATGTCATGAAAACAATGTCATTACACAGTATACGTGTAACAGTGAAAATGATTCATAATAATGATTCATAATAAATTTAATTCTCACTGTTTGAAGCAGTGCATTCTCGGTTTTTATTCACTGATATTTTCCTATAAACCACTGGGAAACATAAAATAAACATGCTTCTTACAAATGAAAACAAGAACTCATGCATATTTCCGTCGATATACATGTAATAAGCTAATGAACATCAAATACAATAAAACTTCTACAGACTGCAAAAATACATTAACTGTGCAGCACTTCTCGACAGATATTTAACTCTAAGCTGGCCTGTTCATTGTGGGCAAATTAAGGTTCTAGTTTAAAGTGCTCTCTAAAAAACTCAATGACCTAATATATGAGAACTAGTCCATATAAACAGCCTCCGAGAGCCTTTGCTAATTTTTGCAGTGACAGCTCTGGTGATGGACGTTTTGTGACACTACCAGTTTGTGCAACAAATATTTGTGTAGGGAGGCATTGGAAGTTTCATTACGCAGATAATATATACATGTAGGTGGATTAGTGTGAATAACACCGTTTAGGATTGGATCATAACGCAGGGTTTTCAATAAGATCCGGCCGCCAGTCAAATCCGCCGTTTGAAATCAGATTTTGGCCAGTTGAAAATCCCTCAGATTTGGAAAATCGGCAATTGACTTCTCAAAATTTGCGTGTATTTTCGGTTATAAGGCTCCTATTTACTATTAAGCAAAGACGTCGCTTCATTATCTCCCTTAATGCATTACAACAACAACAATTAAAAGGTGCATATTGGAATCAGTCAAAAAGCAGTAAAATATTTTGACGTTCTGTTCATCACATGTTGAGTTAAAATCTTACAAAAGTAATAAAGAGCTTTATCCATTTATCTTTTGTTAGTTAAAAAACCTAAATTTCATAAAATGCACACAAAAATGCTTAAATTTAAGTGCCTGGTTGACCACTAAAACAGCCATAAAATGGCCCAAAATGCAGGAAATCAAGCGCTCAATTAAAAAAAATCAGGGGAAGCATGCTCCCCGGACCCCCCTAGAAGGCCTCTTGGTTGCACATTTGGGCCTGTTGGCTCAAAAGTTATTGAGAACCCTGATAACGCGATGTATCTTAATGTAGGAAATTACAATAGTGTAAACAATTAATATGATAATAGGTGCTACCTTATTTACAGGCAAAAGCTTTTTTGACCATGTATTTATATATAATAAACAAGTAATGCATCCAAAAAAAATAACTCTTTATTTTTTGGTACATGTAGATGGATTAAAGTGTCATAGGGTTGTACATTTACAGTGTTTTTATAGTCTGTCGATCAAAGCTTTCAATCAATTTAAGAAATCATCTTTCCCCAGTACTAATCCCATTGTTATCAGCCTGTAACGCATGACCACTATTCTTCATTACACTTTCATCACACTTAGTGTGAAGTTGACGAATAAAGTGATCTTCATGTGTTACAGGTTAGTTTTACTTTTTATAATTAGTTATCATATCCTTCAGAAATGTTGTTATATTACCATATTACAACTAGCTTTAAATTGCTTATTACCAGTTGTCATGTATTAATGTATGAATAGTTTGCTAGCTATGGATTATAAATAACAATATGAAATTTTTTATTTATGAAATGATTAGATTTTATAGATAACACTTTCATCACACTTAGTGTGAAGTTGACGAATAAAATGATCTTTATGGGTCACAGTGGTTGGTTTATCCTTTTGACTGAATAGAATCCTGCAACATGTAGACGAGTAAATATAATATACGTGGACAAAAGCATTTAAAAAAGTGTCAGCGACTGGGAGGTCTCGGTATTGATCCCTTGTATGGGAGTATTCTTTAGATAACCCTAAAGACATCAGGTACATAATATAGTGATATGTAACCTATCCCGAGATCGGGAAAAATAATCTTGAAATAAAACTATGTTGTTAATATGTTGCACAGTGTTAATGCGAGATTCTACAATTTTGTCAAATATTTATTAATTTATATAAAATCATGTGTAAAAAAACTTGAACATATATTTCAAAATAGATTAAATTAAAAGCTAAGAAGAACATGTGTCAAAAAATGCGAAATAAGCAAGATATTTAATTATGAAATTGAAAATGTCTGTACAGTCGAATTCGCCAGCATGTAAATCATGCATGTACGATGTGAATCTAAATTTAGTTTAAGTTTAACGCTTCATTTTTAAATTCCTGCAACGATATCTGTTCACAGGGCTATAGATAACAAGCGTACTTGCCTTATTACACAATTATAATAACCAAAAACGTAAATTAATTCAAAATAAAGCGTACAAAAACGCATATACAAATTTAATAACGTAATTCCCGTAAAAAACCTTGCGTCATGAAACGTAATTCTTACTAACACCGGGCGTATTTTTAGACTGGTTATTTTCAGTACAAAAAAGTATTGGATAGCTTATATGCCGTCCTATGAAGAAAAGAAGGCAGTCTTTCCAGCGGTTATCAATCTTTGGGGTATTATTGTAATTATTCATAGAGCCGTCCGATTTCTACTTTCATTTTCAAGGTATTTAACTCAAAATGACCAGAATACAGGGTGAATCGCTTTGAACAGCCATAACTTCATCAATTGTGCAGCGATTTTCACGAACTCAGCACTCTTATTCAAAGCAAAAATGAATAAACTTTGATCAGAAATTCAGTAATTGTTTGTTGTTATATACTGTATAATACAGGTACCTTTTTGAATTCCATTTGTATGAATAAAAGCAACCTTAGTAGATTTTTATTTTATTACATGTATATATGTCATTCTCTAAATTACCCAATCAAGTTCAAAAACCGGGGGTGAAAAACCCAGTAAAGCTCAAAAGTAGGGGGTGAAAATTTTTGCTAAAACTCTATTGAATTTACGAAAACCCAATTGTTGTCAAAAACAAGGGGTGAATTACCCAATTTACCCCAAAAGTTATCTACAGCCCTGTGTTCATACAACATACGAACACTAACTAAAAAGACGATTGCTTCGGTTATTGTAGCAAAATATGAACGAGATATCTTCGTCACAATAGGCTCATGAGGGCGCTAATTTGTCTTTTCCGTATTTTATGAAATTCGTTGTCAATGTATATTTTTTGCCTTTTTTGTGTTATTGTAACATATTTTATCAATACATTACAATTTAACACATATAAAAAATCGTATAATCTCGCTTTAACAATCAAAGGTGTGAAAGTTTCCCGTTTAAATAAACGCCTATATATTGTCCAGTCACCTGTTTCGGTGCGTCACCTATTTGGGTCAATGGTAGATTTATTGCGCGTGCGCTCTATCCAAGTGAACAATGACGTCATCGTTTTGTGTGTACATAGCAAATGTCACCATCCACGGCTACTCGTAGTGTTTATTAAAAAATAAGGACATACAAAGTACAGATTTAAATCTGAATTGATTACCATCGACATTTTGATCATTTTTACTATTACGTTTTTTTTTGCTCTTTTCACCAAAAAATCATCAACATACAGAAACTTCGATTTTGATAGTTCCGAGTATGCCGAGGCCTGCTACAGTAACTACTATTTTAATATAACTGTTAGGACAACCCACACCGAAATTATGAGGTCTGGAGTAAATCGACCGAAACAGGTGACGCAGTACACAACTTCCCTCATATGTTTTCATTGCGGAATCTCGGTGTTATGGAAAAAGGGGAAGCATTTGATCAATCTCAATAAATGAATTGATGGACTGTAAATAAGTCTTGCTGTACGTATTTTTTATTTTGCCGACTTTATTGTATTAAATCTAAAAAAAATCGATTATTTGTAACATCGACCCAGGTGACTTGAGGATACAGTTGTTGTGCCGGTGCCCGGTCTACAAAATGCGCACATACCTCGTGATTGGGAACCAGCGACAAATCGGTATAGTGCATGCTGGGTAGCACGAGTTTGTACGGTCTCTTATGCACGGGTGACTGATGCGAGTAGACGTATTTTCCCAAGCTGAGTATTGCTTGGAGTAAATGTGAGCCTGAGTGAGTAATTGTGAGCCTGAGTATAGGTTATATTGTATTATATTGTATTATATTGTATTTTATGTGTGTTCTAAGCGTATTTCCCTGGAAAGCCATTCCCAGAAGATATAAGTGAGACTGTGACTGTGTATGTGAGTCTGTGAGTTGCCTGTGATTGTGTCAATGACAGGCATTTCCCTGGAAGTGTATTCCCAGAAGTATATGTGTATGTAAGCCGGTGACTGCGTGTTTAAGTACGTATTTGCCTGGAGGTGTATTCCCAGAAGTACATGTATAGTGCCATTTTGTGACGTGCAACCGACGAGTATAGCAGACGAGCTCCCTCGAAGACGACGAGGACGTTTGGTGCATCCTGACGAGCATTCCAGTTGATGCCCATGTGAGTAGTTTAGTATCTTGTCGTTGCTAGTAATTGCTGTAGTTGTTGACGAACCCCACAAAGAGCTAACCGTAAAAACACTACAGTATTTTGACACCTATCCCCCTATATATATGAAGTGGGACGAAATGTATACCCCTTTTCGACACAAATATCAGTAGCAGGAACAGGTAATGGCACGAAACGTAAATAATTTATTGCATAAACCGACGGCTCTGTCAGTCTGTGTTATAAATCTAAGAGTCGAATTATTGCAACCAAATGAAAACCAGTGAAATAAGATGCCAACAATACAGGAAATGCACTGTAAGTCATGTTTCTAACTGCTTGCCTTCTCACCTTGAATAATATCTGTCCATTATTATTACAGCTTTTTATTTTATTTTAATAAGCGTCTTTGTTTATTTTGTTGTTGTTGTTTAGTATAGGGGAGGAATATAAATGGCCTCAAGTGAAAACGGCCACAAGTAAAAACGGCCATATGGTAAACGACATCATTATGTTAAAAATACCTCAAAACGGCGTTCGCTAAAACGCAGAATATAATGCAGATCATATAGACAACGTTGGAAACAATATGAACAAAGAAGGGAAAATGCAGACGGGCCAACATGGATTTAAATAGTTAATTAGACATTTATAAGTTGTCATACACATGTAAATATCAGGGCCGGTTCCAGAGAGGACATAACTGGGGGGGGGGGGGGGCACACAATGTGTTCAATAAAACAAATGCGGGGGCGGCGGCCACAATAAGTCAGTGTACACTAAACGGTCATAAATCAATACGTTTACACTTAATATAGGTGATTTCAACATAAAGAAGTAAATATAAAACGCTTTCTGTTAAAGATGTTTAATTTTTATTTAAGATTGTAATTGACATTCAACGGGTAGGTGGACTCTAACAGTCATCTTTAAGACGAGTTCTGAAAATAAAAAAGAGAGAGTATTTAGAAATGTAAAATTCAGTTGAATTAACTATTCAAACATTTTATTTCAAAATATACATACATACTGTTAGTCTGATCAATATTTCAATTACCATATTTTATCAGCGCATGATAAAATGTGAATGTTATAAGTTAAAAATGCAAAAGCTGAAAAAAGTGCACAAAACATTTGATAAAATTCAATTTTAATGAAATTAAAATATGCACGGTGTATACAGAGCGGAACAGGCATACAATGCATATTATTGTACGGGCTTTATTTATTGTAACATTAGTATAAAGAAATATGTTAATAAATTTACCCTCAGTCGTTTTGTTCCTATATTTCAATACTTTAGAGTTAAACAATTAAAACCTATTGAATAAACTTAGCGCAATAAACGCATTATAATACATTTTAAAAAATAAATTCTTACCTTAGACTCGACAACTTTGGCTCAGAATCACACTCTGTGTTTTTGGTTTGTTGAATAGACCAACAAATCGATCCAGTGTTGTTGCCTTTCGCTTCATTTTTATGGAGACAATGCCGTGGTACGCTGAATTATATACCGCAAGAAAAGTCTCCATATCTAATGTTCCCATGTTTATTACATCTGACAATACAGTGTTAATTGGTAAACTTTACATCAAAACAAGGTCCAAGATTATCCAGACGCTTATTTAGTGTACATGACAGACGCTTAATGTTACCCAGACGCTTAAAATATCTGCCAAAAAGAGAGCATATCGTACTAAAGAGATTCCTGCGACGGTGATAATCGAGTCTTAACGTACAACAGGTGACCATATGTAAATAGTAGGCAGTTAGGTTGGAAGGGGCACGTCTTCTGTCGGAAATCGGGTAAATCGGAACATCTGGCCAACTTTGTTTCACAAAACAACCACTAACAAGAAAAAAGAAGGCTTTAACGGCTGGGGGGCACGTGCCCCTCGTGCCCCCCGGTAAAACCGTGCCTGAATCTTATACCATACCATATATATAAAAATACCAGCATACCAGAATGCATAATCGATCTTACCAATGGTGTGGATTTTTATAGATTTTCAAACGGATGAAACTTTTGGGTAGTTTTCATCATAGAAGGAGGTAGTCAACAGCGTAATCAGTTGCACCCCAGTCTTCAGCATACTCATTTCCATCCGTATATCAGCGACACTTCACAACATCACAATCATCCAGCGCAGGTCTTCGCACCAACAGCTGACTACAAAGACGAGGAGATTTAACAGATCTATAAAGAAATAGAGCGCATCATAGTCAAGGTCCCCGAGAAAAGACATCATCATTGTCCAAGGCGACTTGAACGCCAAGGCTGGACAAGACACATACCAAGACTGGTCAGTGACAGTAGGTAAATATGGCTAAATGGGACCACCGACAGAGGTTTGAGACTTCTTGAGTTCGCCATAAGCCACCAACTCACCATGGCCAACACGCTGCACCCAAACACACCGTCCAGAACATCGACCTGGCATGCTCCAAACGGGCAAGCACACAACCAGATCGATTCCACACTGGCGCCGCAACGGTTCAAGTCCAACATCAACCAGGCGAACACAATACAATTTCCTGGCGCACACATCGGCAGTGGCCATGACTTAGTGCTCATCACCATCAAGCTGGCGTTAAAGAGCAAGCGCATCACGAAGGACCCTCGCGTTAGATTTAACTTAAAGAAATTGAAAGATCCAGAGGAAGCAGAGTTATTTCAAGCACATATAGGTGGCAAGTTTGCTGCCCTGATCATCTTAGACAATGACATCGACACTATAACCAATAGCATCAAAGATAACCTACTGTCATCGGCCGAAGAAGTGTTTGAGAAAGAGAGTAGGAAGAACAAGTCATGAGTGACGACCGAAATCATGGATCTATGTGGCAAAAGAAAATAGCTAAGGCATGAAAAGCACACCAGCAAGGACTCTAGGAAAAATTACCAGCAAGCGAACAGGGAGATAACGAAGAAGATGAAAGAGACCAAGGAGGAATGGGCTAAGGGAAAATACACGTACATCATCATCGACAACGAGATGACCGCAGGAAGCAATTAGAAGGCCTACAGCACCATCAAAACCTTCACGAAGACCTGTAAGCTTATAAGTCCACTGTTATACCAGACGCTGACGGGAATCGCCGAGAGTGCCGCAGTCTTAAATAAGTGGACTGAATATTGCAGTGACCTCTACAACTACCCGCTTCGACCTTCAGAGCGATCCCAGACCAAAAGCGGACGACAAAAGTTCGTTCATACTTTAGGCAGAGGTGGGGGAGGCAGGGTGTAGTCTTAAGGCGGGACAATTTCTGTGATTGGACAACGTCCTTTCCGAGCTGATTAACTACGGAGATGTGTCAACGACTGCATTTATTTGGATTTTGGATGTTTTATATGAATAAAACCGTCTTATAGTGATAAACTGGTGGTTTTTATGTGCAAATGTGAGCTTTATCAAAATGTTTTATTGAACGATGACAAAAAAGCAAGATAAAAAGAGGAAAGAAAGGAACAGTGGTGACAATGAGCCAAATAACCGGAAAGTATAGAAACAAAGAGGTCCGTCTGGGGAGTCTGCCGCATTGTCGGTAAGCGAAGTTTTGAACCGGACTAATTCCATGCTTCATGGTGAAGATAATTTAGAAAGTAGCGTATTTGAACATGTATTTGACAGTGTTGTAATGACTGAACGTAATGTTGAACCAACAATCCGGGACTTAATGAAACTCATGAAAATGTAAGTTACCGCCTCGAGTCTCTAAAAAATCTAAAAAAGAAAAGGGTGGCATAGATTCTATCGAGGAAAAAGTGTAACTTGGAGATTGATATAACTAAACTATGGGTTGATTTAAAGGCCGAGTCCTGAATGTAGATGAGCACGTGACGCGTCTCGAGGACAAGGTGGATGGGGCGGATATCAACACGGCACAGGAGCGAGTATAGGAGCTGGAAAAGGAGAGGGATACACTGCGTGACAAAGTGACATACCTCCAATCGCAGTCTATGAAGAACAACTTGGTATTCACCGGGGTAGCGGAGGACAATTGACATGTCGCCGCCTGTCAATCAAATCCTTATCTGAAAATTGATCTACCAATCAGCGATCGATTAATCGGGCGCGCGAGGTAGCAACGAACTGTCCGCCATTTTCTAGACAAGCTATGTCTAGGTTCACTTTTATTTCAAAGAGTTTCTTTTGTTTTTCTCTTTAAAAACGTAGATTAAAAATGGTTAAACGGTGTCAATGGGGATTATGTAACTCGGAAATCGATATCCTGAAAGATTAGTTGGTTGCATTGACTTTATATCGTTTCCAAAGCCGAAAAGAGATCTTGAGAAGTGTAAAAAATGGATAAAGGCATGCGGTCGTCCCCACGAACAACTGAAAGTCAACACTGTCAAATACAATTACAATTTCTTATTATCGAATATACTAGCAGATTTAAATAGTTGATGTTATCGATCTGATCATCACATAATAGTTCATGTTTTTTTAATAGTTTTATCAGTTACTAGGTGATTAACAGAAGCAAGGTGTATCTGCATTACCTTAAGAGAAAATTCTTAAGCCTAATTCATGCTGTGTTTTATTACTCTGATTTGTGTTTTATTACTCTGATGCACTTTATTGTAATTATACATGCTTTAATCCACACTTTGAGATCGAATGCCTAGTTCTCATTTTTTTAACGAGTTTCAGTTATTTTTGTTCGGAAAAAAACGGAAATCGAATATGGCAAAAACGGTGTAAATAGGGGTTATGTAACTCTGACATTCGGTATCCAGAAAGATAAGTTAGATGAATTAAATTTATACCATTTCCAACGCGGAAATGCGGTCTTGACAACAGCGAGTGGAAGCTTCAATGTGTAGAATTACCGAGATCCCCATTACAGAACATTAATTTATTTCAAAACCTGGAAATGTCATATAAGCAATAACTAAGCACTATTAAGTATGAATTAAATAACGTGTGAATGGAAAATTATAAAGAATATTGGTACCCACTTTGCGTAACTTTACAAAGTCCCCGTTATAAATCGAGTTTTTTAGTGTGTCAGAAACAAGTGAAAACCATTTTTTATGTTATGCTTTCCGGTGGTTTATAGAGAAATATCAGTGAATTAAAACTGATAATTTCACTGTTTCAAACAGTGAGAATTATCAGTGAAAATTATCGATAATTTTCACTGTTTACTGTGAAATGTCGTCACTTTTTTGACGAAATGACGTCATTATACAAGCGAAATTCTTTAGTTAAACTCTTTAACAATGTATATAAACTGTGACAAAAAGCAGAAAATAAAAAGAAAATGTGTTGGATTCGGTGGAATATCGATTTTAATTAACTCGTGATCATAGAAAATATATATTTTCACGAGTGGCGCAAAATATTATTTTCTACGATCACTCGTGAAGTAAAATCGATAATCCACAGAATCCAACAAATATCCTCTATATATTACTATTTTAATAAAAACGTATCGATAAATGCCATTCTATAAGAGTTATTATGACTGATATAACCAATAAATGCGACAATTTGGGGGAAGTCGGTACCTGCGCGAGCGTCTGATACTGGTAGCTTTATTAAGCAGCCTGACCGAATTCCCCTTCATACAACGCTAATATATATCAGACAATGACCAAACTGATTGTGTTGTTTTGCTCTTTCAATAATAGTGATTGATAAATGTTCAATAAGCAATATTTAATATTATTGATATCACTTATATACGTAATAAAATGTGGGATTTAGGTACCCACTCGGCGTCAGAAAGCGCGAAAACCTTCACCGAAATCCCAGTTATAAAACGCTATTTCGTGTCAAATACACGGATGAGGGGCGAATATTTCGCTAATATTTTCGTAAATAACATGGGTAAATACAAGTGTAGAAGTGTTAAGTTATCGCTAAAACCACCATTACACATAATTACAGGTTCGATTTTGGTAAGCGCGCAAACGTTTGAGAGTGTGTTTAATGCGTTATAAATAGCTGATGTTCTTTATAAACTAATATTTTTTTTTGCATTTGCAATAACTTAATGACACAAACTCCTTTTGCAAGAGTTATATGGTGTGCAAAAGTCCATAAAAATCATCCGGAATATCGCGTAAATCTATATGCAATCAATAGGCAAAAAGCCATTTTGGTATTAGCTTGTCTAGGTTTGCTAACCGCTTAGCAACGTGATTAAGTGGGCAGAGCGATCATCGTCCAGGCGAGATGTCAATTCCACTGGAAGCGAGTCATCAGAAACGACGGAGCTGAAGCTTCGCCAGCACCTTCATGAAGCCTTCAAAATACAACGTGACGTTGCAGACTCCATAAGGTTTGAAAGGGTACACCGTTAACCGGGTTTACCAATACTTGTCAATGCGAGGTAATATTGTGGCAAACTTCACCTACATGTATTTCAATGACAGAGAGAGCGTTCGAAAGCGCTGGAGAGAGCTCGATGGGACTGTGCACCGTGTTTCCGAGCAATTTCCACAGGACGTCACCGAAACATGGCGTTAATTATTGCCAAAAATGAAAGAGGCAAGGCGACAGGGCAAGCGAGCGTACCTGATATTTGATACACTCTACATCGATGGAAGCGCGGTGCGAACGTAGGGGCATGAAGGCGGTGAGGTATCCATATTATCATGGAATGGACAGGGACTGAGCGTATGTAACAAATCTAGTGCTGAGTTTGTAAATATGTTAGGTTCTTTTGATATATGTTTCTTGTTTGAATCATGAACCAAAGCTTCGAATAAAATTTAAATCAATGGCCATCAATCTTTTATTTTTTTAGAAAGTTTCAACACAGGAATACACGGCCATACAGAGTTGGAATTGTTATTTATTTTAAAGATCAGCTAAAATATGGCATCGAAATTGTACAAAACCAATACGACACTATTATTTGGATAAAAAATGAAGCATGATTTTTTTAACAATGCTAGTGATATGTATATATGTGGAAGCTTTGTATGGAGAGAAAATTCGCCAGTTTATAATACCATTAACGTGGATCTTTTTGATATTTAGAAAGTGATATTTCATATTATTCTGAACTTGGATATGCCTTTGTTACAGGAGATCTGAATAGCAGAACCAGTAAGAAATGCGATTCTATTGTATATGACTCAATTAACACTGTACTTGACGATATTGACTATACACCAGATTATTCCTCTGTTAGGGCCTCTATTGATACTATACACAATAATCATGGGATTAAATTGCTCGATTTATTTTAATCAACCACTTTGCGTATTGCTGTTCTCCGCTTCAGGTGCAAGTTTTATACCAGGTATTACTAGTTTCTCTCTTTCAGTAAATAATTATGGCAGTAAGTCAACCCAAACTTACGTTATTCGATGTAATTAATTGTCCAGCAAGGAACTTAAAAGAGTATATAATATAACATGTATAATGAAATATATTCTTCAGTATTTACTGTAAAGTAGCACTGAGCAAATTTCACTTAAAATGTGTTAAAATATTAAACTTGAAGTTGGCACCAGAGTTCTTAACAAAAGTTAAGAACGTAGTTTTACTATCAATGGAAGGTTGTTGTTTTACACAGAAAATCCGAGGTATTTATACTTTTCCAATAACACACTGTGCCCTGTGTCATACACATGATACAGTATGCCTGCAACAATAACAATTGTGCTCGACACCGTATTCTTTGTGCATTTTAACAGGTGCTCAAATATAATGTTTTTAAGTAGGGAAAATTCGGGTAAATTCGGACCAACGTATTAATACGGACTCTTCGAATACAATGACGTTAAAGTAAAAAATAAACCGTTGTATCATTTTTAAACTTTTCGCTCGGAAAGATTTGGGTTCCATGCGCCAGCGTTGGTAGCAACATGATGACATCACTGCTGATAGGTAAAAAAATACGCATGCGTTAAGTACCTGCGCGCTCTTCCTTTTCTGTAAAAAGACAAAAGTTTCAAAGCGGTAGAATTCAAACAACGGTACTTTAAGCTATTTTTTCTCACGTAAATCACCGCCTAATTTGATTGCATGATAGGGATAATATGGACAGAATCTTTTGCCTTTTCAAATTAATTGATGACGGTCATGCAACTGCTTGATATATTATAGTTGATCAAAACTGCAAATTTAGTATGCCTTAAATCTATCAAAATGTATTTTATGTTAACACTTTATTTTTAAGGCCGGTCTTTCAATTGATATTTAGAAATGCCTAAAAACTATGCCTATACAAAGAGAGGCAACACTATGAGGTATAGTGTTTCGATGATCTTGAAAAGGTTGTTTTGAATCTAAGCTTATCTGAACATCCAGAAAGAATATGGAACGCCGACCAAACCGGGTTCAACTTCGAGCATACACCAGTGAGGATTGTAGCGGTGAAAGGACATAAGAGTGATCAGTTAGACCTCCAATCGATCTACTAACATTTAGCTTTAATTGTACAGGCAAAGCCATGCCGCCCCTTCGTATAGCAAACGGAAAAAAACTAGAGATACCTGCACTCTTTCAATACAACTGCTGGTCCCGTGAAATGTTTGGACCTATCAAAAGAATGGTTGGATGACAGACAGAAAGCTGCATGTCACCGTGTCCAACATCATGGGGGGAGGGGGGTCGAGCATGTGGTATCATACCCATGAACAGATATGTCGTTCCAATCACATAATTGGACCCAAGTTAGCCGACTAACGTCAGCATTGACCAACAAAATCCAAGTCAGACGGCTTCTCATTGAATTCATGCTGAGCCCACGTCTTCCACATCTCAAAGTTCATTGGAAGTCAGGCACAGCCCATTGTTCACTATGAAGAAACTTTGATAGCAACCCGATTGATCTCTAAGTTTGTCAATGACACGTCTTCCACGTGTCAAAGTTCGTTTATTGGAAGTCAGGCACCACCCATTGCTCACTATGAAGAAACTTTGATAGTAATCCCATTGAAATCCGAGTCTGTGATCCTGTATAACTGCTTAATCTGATATCAAGTCATTCATTCGTGCAAAAGTTGGGCTACCTTGAGCATGATAATGAGTTGATATCGGTGAGAAACTCATCTGTGGATACTTCGTATCAAGAGGAAGTCGTTGATCAGTTATTCACGACGAAACATGTAATAAGTCGGCTAGCAACATCAGGGAAGAAGTCAGCCGGTCATAAACTGCTTACAAGTCTTAAAATATTAGTAGAAAAGAAACAACATCAGGTTAAGAAGACCGAGACAGAGTAAAAGGCCAAAATAAGAAAGGCTTCCAAAGAAAATAAGACAGCTGCTAAGCAAAAAACACGAGCACCAAAAGCCTATATCAAATCTGCAAAGGCACACACACAGAAGGACATCGACATATAAACATGTTATAACTCACCTGTCATTTTTCTTTTGATAGAAGTACAATAGCTATTTCTGTTAGTTTTAGTGAATAGCGTCAACGTTAGAAACGTTTAGTGTAAAGGACCAGATTTCATAATGTATCATAATTTCTTAACTGTACCTTGTATTGTTACATTTATGAACAAATTAACGAAACAAAAATGAAATTATGATTTGTATTTCATTGTTTTTGACATGTACAAAATATATAAATAAACCTGTTGATCTTCGTATATTTTTCGCTGTTAGGCTTACTATCATATAATGTAACGTTTAAGTCAGAGATACGGTATTTATTTAGGCTACTTGCAAATATTGAAGTCGTAAAATACACAAAACCGTTTGCGACATATGCTTCTTTACGGAGTGCAAAAATCGTCCGAATTTACCCGGATTCCCCTAAAGAAAATTTGTAACGTTGAAGCAACTTTAAAATGTGCAACAAAATATAACAACATAATAATACCTCAAAGGAGCGTTTTCTGCCTTGAATTGAATTCATTTCAGAACTTTAACAATTAATGCAAATACAAAATGATACTCAAGGACTTTTAAAATCGGCTTGACATAAGTTGCTTATCAATGGGCACAGTAAAAATCAAGATGGATCCTGTCGATTTCAAAGGAACAAGTGTGACAATTTAAAGTCAAAAGGCTATGGATGTACACAATTCTTACTGTTAAAAATTGACAGAAATTTGCACAATAGGATTAAAATTTGATAGCTGCTACTTATTTTGTATGAATTCTTAAATAATGACATTAACTTGAAGAAACAAATGTCTACCTTCTAACCGGAAGTAGGGGCATTTTAACAATAACAATGGAGTACAAATCAAAAGTATGAAGGAAAACTAATTCTAGCCTTAACATGTGATATAAGTGGCTGGTCTGTAATATATAATTGCTCAGCACTATTAATTATAATATGTTTAGTAGAAGAAACTAACAAAAAACTGTAATACAGATAATATTTGAATTAAATTATTGAAGGCACTTCCTAGCAGAAGAATGTGGAGTTCATAAAGACTGGCATAAAAAAATAAGGAAATGAACTATTTATTATTTTATCTAAATCAGCAATTAAACAACAAATGGGCCATATAAAAGGAAAACAGATTGTCACACTATCAGTTGCCAGCCTTGCAGCCACAAGTTTACCTACGAAGGTCAGATCGGGATTCGAACCCGAAACCACCCATGACCCATCTAATGATACCGGCCTGGGTTGCTTTACCAATTAAGCCATTCTGATCTTGTGAAAAATGATCATATTGACTTGCAATATGTACAATATGTGCAAAACGGTCCGCTCGCGACTTCGATTGTGTTACTTTTAATAGTAACGATATATAAAATGTTAGCGTATCATAGCATTACTTTTTAGTTCTTATGAACCTTATCATTTTCTACTTTTAAACATAATGGTTATGAAAAGTACATGTATATAGTAAGTTGTTATTGCAGAAATATTAGAAATGTATCAATCGATGAACTTTACAAATACCTTAACAATATATCGTATAATCTAACAAGTGTTAAACGTTTCTATGGAAGTTTAGTACATGTATATGAGAAAAGACACAATCACGCTAATTCATGTACTGACGCGTGTAAACGAATAAACAGCCGCACAGTCAAGTTGAAATATAAATCGAAAACAAAGACAAAACACTTGTTAAATATCCAGAATCTTCGTCTATTTAAACTCACAAAGTTTTATTTTGTTGCAACGTACTTGTATACGGTATTTCCATGCCTAACTCAAATTGAAGGATTTTAGCTGTATTACTTATGTAATAAATTCCATTAATGGAGGACTATACAAGCACGTTCACTATACAAAAGACGGAATCAAATAATTGAACTAGAGTAAAACAAAACTATAAAGTTGCGTGAATAGCCTTAATTGGACAGACATTTATACTTTACCTCGCCTTTATACGATATACTGACAATAACTGGACATATTACAATAACTTCTGTGAACATCTCAATAGAAAACGACATCATTCACATTTAGATAGCAAAATCAGCGATTGTGTACTAGAGTAAATAATTGCACTAGAGTAAAACAAAACGAAGAATTTGCGCCTATAGTCTAAATTTGACAGACATGCCTACTTCACTTAGCTTTATATGATATACTGACGCAAACTGGACATATTACAATACAATTTTGTGAACATCTGAAACGAAAAGGACACCAGTCACATTGAGATAGCAAAATCAGCGATATGAAATCAGTAAGTAAATTAACAAAACAAATACATCGATGAGATGTGAAAACTGTCTATGACAACGTATATGATTATGAGCATACCGTTTGTATATGATCTTCCCAATAGGAACACATTCATTTGTAAATATTGAATTAAAACTTGTATACACAATATAGTCATTCAAGTCTATACTACTTTGGCTAACGTGATTTGTTTCACTTCTTTATATTGTTAATAGTTTGACTTACTAACATAAAACTTCCGATACACGTTCCGACAAACAAAGAGTAGAAAGAAGGGTTTTTTTAATTTGATCTGGTGACTTAGTTTTTTTTACCTACGTAACCTAGATTCAAACTCGGCCAATATAATGTCCGTATAAACGTATATGTACATATTTGTTGATTAGATAAATATAATTTTATGTTGACCCAGTCTCATCAATATTGATGAAAAATGTGGCATAATGAGCGGACACACATTTGAAGTTCACTACGCTCTCCGCATACCTTACCCCTCACCAGACGACGACTAACATCTGACGTGAGGTGAACACAATATTTCATATTGAGCACTTTATGCACAGATGAGCTAAAACAAGGTTTGTCTATTGTTTGTGTGTATCTTATTATATTTATGTTACATGAAATTATAATTATCTAATCAACAAATATGTACATATACGTTTATGTTATCTTCGACATTTAACTATCATTCAGTTTAAAATAACATTCTGTGTTGCACATGCCACATTCCCACAAAAACAATTATATGGACTGATTTGATTTAAATTAGGAAACATTTCAAATAAAAATAAGAAATATAATCTGAATGAAATAAGTACATAATACGTAACGTTTTGTTACAGTCTGTACACGTAAAATACATACAAAACAAACATGCAGTTCAATGCTAAATTTCATGTAAATAACATCAAAACCGTAAATTGAAAGTACATTACACGCACTAAATTAATTCCGCTCCTATAAAAATATCATTTTATTCGAGGATTGGAACAAACCGATTTTGATTACAAAAGTTAAAATAAATATTAACCATAAAATGCGGTTAATATATGACTAAATGTATATATGATGTTATGATTCTTATAGCTTCCTATATTTGCACTTGTTCACCTATTTTGCCTATATTTTCAGTAAAGGGGTAAATGTATCAGATTATTGTGGTTTTGAATTCTATGATGTGGTCGTTGTTCCAAAATCCAACTAGAAGTGTTCGTTTGTGTGTATTGAAGTAGACAGATGCAGGTTGTGGACTGTCAACAGAGATGGTATTGAGGATTGTCTTGCCGACTGTATCAACTTGACTTATGGATTTGTCGCCGACGACGAAAACCTGTCCTGTGGCTGCTACGTGTAAATTAGCTGTGACATAGCAATTTTTGAATGCACCATCCTGAAGCGTGGCTGTGACTGCTCCAGCCCTGGTCAATATGCAAATCTTGTCATTGGCATTGTCTGTCAAGTAGATCCTTTTACCATCAGGGCTTACTCCAACGTCTAGAACTAATCGAGCAAAACAAGTTGCACAATCTTACCATGATTTCTTGAATAATATACTTTTTTTGTTTAACAAGATTAGCTTATTCTTACTTATTACAATATTAATCAAATCAGCAACAAAACCATAGAATTATATAACAAATTCATGTTATACAAAACCATCAACTGAAAGGAGTATTACGACTTCATGAAACTAGATATTTAAGCCAGTTTTTTAATTACTGTAAAACATTTGAGAACTAGTGAGCTGATGCTATGCTTGATTCGATTAAATTAGTTTGTTGTAAATAATATGTCATAATGCCATGAGTGCATGTTGACAATATGTGTAATTGTAACAACTTATAGAACATGAAAGTAGGTCCTTCACCACGGGCCTGTAATGTGACATATACGCTCAGGTCGAATCTTAACTAATGTTTATATAGACAAAGGCCATGCATACGCAATGAAAACACAATGCGCAAAGCAATTCACTTCTTTATATTAAAATTGGAAAATTACCATGTACTCGTACGTTACCTGTGTTATCTCCAGAACTGTCTTCGTATAACTTCTCAACAAACCGTCCATCAATTGTGTATTGGTATAACGCTGTACCGGAGGTAACAAACAGATCGGTATTGTGATATGCAATTCCTCTACAGACATGATCCATTTTAAGTGCCTTTATCTGTATAATCTCTCTGTTATCTACAAGTAAGACACGAATCCCGTTAAGAGCATCAGCATCATATTCGCTTACAGTCACCGCCACCTCGAACAAGTTAATGTTACACATGGACCACGGAGGAGTAGGTAGCTTTAATTGATCAACCACCCTGTACGCCTGATCTAGTAGTTTTACACAACAGTTGGTGTAATCCAAAATGACGAATTCCCCGTCGGGCGCCTCACACATATCAGTTATGTTACAGTTCATGTTATCAGTTTGAACATTATATTGTGACATGTCCTGAATACATACAATCTTGTTTGGATCAACATCGTGTTGTGGTTCGCCTATGCAACTGGTGATTTTCCCAAGATCAGTGCATTCTTCAAGACATTCGTTTAATATATGGTTAGGCTGGTGTTTAATTTCCATTGCATCATTTTGTTTCATGCTTTTTATGAGTGATTCTGTTGCTGCGATTTCATCAAGACATTTTCTAAACGTAATAAACGACCGTTCGGGTGACATATTATCTTTAAGTTGTGTGCCATATCCATTTAGCTTTGAAATAAATTCTAAGCATCGTTTGGTGTTATCTTCTAAATAGGCATTTAAGCTCGCATGTATTGTTTCCAATTCTCTTATTGTGTTTTGCTGAAGCCGGTCAAGATTCTCGTAAATATGTCGACGTGCATCACGTATTTCTTCCAAAATATGTTCGTACGACACTTGAAGTTTTGAAATGTTCTTTATTTCTATGTCCAATATTTCCTGTAACCTTGTCTGTGACTGTTCAATTGTTTTTGTCATTTGAGCTACGTTCATACGCCGTGTTGATGATTTAACCTTGTCAATCAATAGAACTACCTGTCTGCATTGCCTAAAAGAAAATCTGAGCGTTCAAATAAACAAATACTATTTACTATTTATGTTTAATACTTAATGGTAATGATGATGATATATAAATAATGATGATGATGATGATGATGATGATGATGATGATGATGATGATGATGATGATGATGATGATGATGATGATGATGATGATGATGATAATGATGATGATGATTATGATGATGATGATGATAATGATGATGATGATTATGATGATGATGATAATGATGTACCGATGTTAAACCTTAAACGGTTCATGCTATTAAATCAAAATATTTATCATTTAAGACTGAGTGTAAACAATATAAGCCGCATGCTCTAACTTAAAACACAAGTGGCATGAGTAGAATACAAACTATTATGACAGTAACATGGATTACTACATATCAGCAGAATATGATGCAGTTCTGAATTCATGAAATGCAGTTCATGAATTTATCAAAGCGATTAGCAATGGTCAAAGCTGTCAACTTAACGTTTTAGTGTGATTCCTTAACTGGGACTCCAAACTGATTCCAATAATCTGCCCCTTACACCTGTCATCAAATAAAAAACTCAATGTCCAACTAAATATCCTTTAACACCGACATTGTAATGCTCTATGAATACACCTATCTCTGCTGTGCTTGAACTACTTGGCTGACATTTTGTCTGCAAGAACTGCATGTCGAGAATTTATTCCGGCATGAGGTGATAGCATTCACACATTGCATTACTGTTGTACAGGAGATTGATACGAGGATTAAAGTTTAATTTGCTCGTGCTCCTATATATGTCTTTGCGAAAACCGTATCCACTACAAAAAAGCATGCAACGATCATAATATGACTATGCCTAAAAATGAATTGTCACTCACTTATGTTTTCGGAGGTGACATACTTGACAGAGCAGCGTCTCGTGATCTTCACACAACATCGTCAGTTTCTCAGCAGAGTGCTCCTCACATAACTCCAGAGTTTTGCCCCACGTCGTGGAAACAGGCCAGTTGTCACTATCACATTTTGATATTACTGAGTGATTTTTCAATAGTTTGTTGTGCATTACCACACATTTATCGCAGTATGATTTGGAACAATTCTGACAATGAAATGATCCTTCCTTGGTTATGCCTTCATCTTCGCACACTGAACAACTCACGTCGTAAAATAGATCTGATCCTTTATTTTGAGATGCTTCAAACATCGCAGTCATTATGAGATGTCTTTGTTGTACTACTTTCGATTTCCCTATATCAAGGCGCGTTAGTTGATGTGTGCGTTCAGACTTGTCGATCCTGTTTGTAGGTCGACTATTTTTTGTCATGTTGTTTATGTAGTTTTTTAATATTTATGTCGTATGTTTTATATATAAATCGTAAGAACAATTTTTCCATCTATTTGTATAAAAATGTATATATCATTCAGACACACGTACAGGTTTATAGTTCGCAGTTAAACGACAAAATATGTATTCCCATTATCAAGATTAAGTCACTTATCCACGCATTACATATACATATTACGATGAAATCGATAGATCTTTATATAGTATGTCAATTGAAGTAGAAAAATCTATTATTGGATTATTCAATAATGTAAACTACACATGTTTAATGCTTCGGTGTTTTAGTACATTGATAGACATTCTTCGGCTGCATAGTAAACATGGTCTGTTATTTACAGATAGTTCCGTTTGATCACATAATATGTTATTGATGCAGTTTTCAATTACTGGGTATTTTAAGTTTATGTTAGTAAAATAAATTGATAAACTTTAACAAAATATTCATCTTAAAGTTAATATTTGCCCGATAAGAATAATTCTAGTCCCCATGTATATTATGTATTGCTATATTATGCGAATTTTTTGTAAGGTGTTTCCTTTTTAGAAGGGTCTATTACAAATGTACGAGTGTTAATTTGTGAATAGATGCATGTACATCGCCTTCTGGAAAATAATTATAAATACAAAATAAACATGATTTATTAACTCATACATCGCCATTTAAAGTGGTCAGAAACTTGCCAATAGGTTTTCTCTTTAATATTAAATGTATTATAACTTCAAACATGCCCAATATATTGTTTATAGAACTCTAAAAATAGCCCATCCAGTTGAAGACGATTGAAATTTAAAGATGGAATAATTTATTGTCTGAATGATTTTGAATAGTGAAATAACTGCACTATAAACAACCCAACTTGGTATAAGAAATATAGAATTTGTCGTCCCTTTCCATACGAGTAACTGGATGCCTTGTCAAAACAGTTATATTCAGCATCTTAAGATAGTTTGACTGAAAGGTCAATAGTAGATCGTCCGCATATCGTTGCTGTTCTTCGAAAACCGCGTAAGTATATTTTTACAACTTTTCAATAGGCAAAAAAAACATTTTTAAAACATAATAATTTAGATAGTCTAAAAAAGGAACAAATATTAAAGAGAAAACTGCGTAAGTCCATTTTTAGAATTAAAATGACAACTACAGGCTTTTATATTTTCATAAATAAAAAGTATGCCCATTTTGACTAAGACTATCTAAATAAATATATTTTAAAACGTCAAAAAATATTTAAAAATTATTTTTTGAAAAGTTGGAAAAATTGACTTACGCAGTTTTTGCAGAAACAATTAGTGCACCAATGAGTGTTCAGGATTTTCTCACGTGCTCATAACTATGCCTTCCAATTGGATATGAAATCCAGTATTTTCGCAGAAAATGACTCGTGAACCCGCCGTTCTTATAAAAACAAATAACAATTACGCGGTTTTCGAAGAACAGCGACGATATACTTTGCTTATTATTCGATGAGGTTAGGAAAATGTTACTGACAAAATACTTGATGATTCAGATCTTAATTGTAAGGCATGTATATTTTGAAAGAAATATCAGAACCTATATTCTCTTATCATACCATTTCTTATATTTTAATTAATGTCAGTTACCTGAATAACTTCTTGTTGATTAAAAACAAATAAGTTTGTAAACTATAAAATGCACTATTAGGTTTAGAATAACAACAAAGGGGTCGATTTTCAAAGAAAATGAACATTACTTGTTTATAATAATATTTTGTCACCATACCGGACAGGTGGGGTTTCTAGTTTGATTGTGGTAACCATACCGGACAGGTGGGGTTTCCTCCGGGGGTCCCCCACAACCTCAAAAAATGGCATCTGTTTCATTAACAACTCATAAGCTTTAATTTGTATCAAAGTCAAAATATTTGCTATAAGGATTGCTTGGACACACATCGTTTCCTCACATAATACATTAATCAGGTGCCTAAGGAACCCATAAACTTCAAAATACACAAACACAAATACCACTTAATCATGTCTACCAGTCAATCAAATACAAATTATACTTTTGAATGACATATTGTCCTGTTGTTGGGTAATATGGAACTAATGTGTGTTCTGTGTATCATAAATCTACGCCCGCATTTATAAAGATATAATACATTTATCACCGTACTTCTGGAGGGTCTGATCATGTTTAATGGCGCTGGTCGTGTTTTACATGACGTAATGTAATGTGAACGTGTTCTGCTGTTTTGTTGCTTTCGGTGTGTACTACATATTGGTATAATGCCGTTTTTATGTTGAATCTAACTCATTACTACCATAAATGAATACTTCATATTTGATTCTTGTAATATGTTGTACCTACGTAAATTGACTGATATAAACGCCTAATAACGGGATAAAAGTACATTACAAAACTTTATTGCATGACTTTGTTATCATAGATGTATGATAAAGAGATATATCGGCGCATAAATATTGTCTTAATATATACCCAGATAATAATTCACCGAGTTGAAAAGTACATTATTCTTTAGGAATATATATAACAACAGTTTGAAGTGTATATCTCAAACTAAGACAGGTCGATAAACAATTGTTTTAAAGCAACGCTTAAAGAATATCTTGAAAAATCTCTGAAGAAAACAAGTATTGTAATGATTTTACGTTTCCGTTAGATAGGAAATATAAAGTACGATATTACCTCTTCATCAAATCATTAATATATACAACGAATGCTGAACAATTGTGTATAATTATACACGATAAAAAAAATTCTAAGTAGTGCAGATGTCCAAAATATATTAACATATTACATATTATTCGTATTAACATGTTACATGTTACATATGGTCAGTCAAAACGAAACAATAATTGGACTTAAAACGCTTTTTTTTTATTTGGAATATACAAATGCACCAACAATTAAAAGATATATGTTCATGTGTGCTTTGTTTAACTTCATGATAATTATAAAAAATTTATAACAACAATAAGCTCATTAATATGAAATACTGACGAGAACTAAACATATTACAATAAACGTGTGTTAACATCTGAATGACATAGACGTTTGTTTAAACATAATTAATACGTCTTTTTGACGATGCTACTTCAGCAGCTCGTCTAAGTTATCATACCATGAAAAAATTCTTCACAATGGCGACCTATGTAAAAGACCGAGCCAGTCCGATTTAGTCTGGATTACCTGCCCCTTTGTATTGTATATGTTTACAATAGAAGCTGGAAAACCAGACTAAGTCCGATTGAGATAGCTCGATTTTTCTACCGTACCCGGGAAATGCTAAATCAGTTTTTGTGGGCTATTTTTTTATTAATGAATATGAAATAAAGCCTCAAAGCGAGCTCGATTTATGTTTAAAAGAAGAAACTAAGAAAAAAACTTTAATAAAGAAAACATTTGAATTAAATTATTAAAGACACTTCCTAGCAGAAGACCGTGGAGTTCGTAAAGACTTGTATCAAAAATAAGGAAATTAACTTTTAATTATTATGTGAATCAGCAATTAAACAACAAACGGGCCATATTAAAGGGTGTCATGTGACCTGATGAACGGAAATGTTAGCCCAAGTCCCGCCCAAAACAGATTGTCACACTATCAGTTGCCAGCCTTGCATCCACAAGTTAACCTACGAAGGTCAGATCGGGATTCGAACCCGAAACCACCCAATGAGCCATCGCAATTAGCAATGATGCCGGCCTGGGTTGCTCTATCAATTAAGCTATTCTGATATTTTTAAAAATATATAGGTAAAATGCAATGCTGTATAATAGCATGATTTCCTTGCTTAGGAAAATTTTACCAACAATTACATTTAATTGAAATTTTGTTATGATTTAGAACATTATATTGTCAGTTCAAAAGCTCACATGAGCTAATGTTTGAAAAGCCCACAAAAGCTTCTGTTTTTTTAAATTGTGCTTTTTGCCGTAGTTTAGATAAAATCACCTTATTGTGCACAAATCTGGTAGAAATATATATGGATCGAATACCAACTGCTGATTAGAGCAACAGAACAGTCCTTGTAACTAAATAAATTGAATATTTTTTATTAGTTGTTATCTAAACCATAAATGGACCTATACCTCAATAAAAATGTATACCCGAAGAGAACACATATAGGTGAAAGTTGCTGTAATGCATAAACAAATTGTGCAGCAAACCTCCTAAAACACTAAACAATCAGCTAGAACATACAATGTAAAACTTTTGAGCAGCCAACTGTTGCTACACTGTCAATCATAATTTTCAGGTGCACATAATCGTCACTTGCATCAGCATTGACTCCATGTTGCATACTGTACTTAGATTTCACAAGGGCCATGCAGCATTTTTGTTTTATTTTCCTTTTTGAGCATTTAAAGTCAACGTAATTTCAAATTTCTATAATTTAGGAATTAATGAAAGGTAGGTCAGCGACAATTATGTCAGCCACCAAAACATGTTATTTAATACCATTGATATGACACTTTTTTGTAGTAGAATTTGAATAATTTACGAGACGGTATAATAGTATTAAATGATCATTTTCAAGCAGCAAAGACATTTCCTTTTTTCATTTTAATTTGTTTGATATGTAACCAATGTGTAGGTTTGTTGGCCGTTTTGATTAACGCACTTTAAATATACATTGACTTTAGTAAATAAGAGGCTGCCTCAATTTCAGACGCATGTGCCCACCAATTACCACCCAGCATACCAGTTCTGTATAAATCTAATAACATGACATGACCATGATAAATTTGTTCCTCATTCTGCCAATAGTCCCAAGCAATGACAATTCTTTGGCAGATCAGATATAAACCTGTGAGAATTATAAAAGTTTCTTGCCACCGCATGACTTAGACAGTGAAAGAAACAGTTGCCATCTGGTGGTACATCTTGTACCAGATAGAGAACATTGTCTATTCTCTCTAATTTAGTCAGTGACATTTTCTGTCAAATGAAATGTTGTCTTTTTGTTGACTGTCAAAATATTTAAACATTTCAATGATCGGATGTGTTTATTTAATGAAACGCAGATTGTATCAGTTTAAAAAGACAGTTTATGCTTCAATTGCAATGCAAAATTGTTGGTATCAAATAAAATTGATCTAATTTCTTTTACCTGTAAGAATTGAGAATGACACAACACGTTTGGTAGGAGTAGCCTCAGGATATTTCAATGTGATGTGTCACATAGTTTGAGCTCCTGTGTTTTTTGCAAAATACTCAGACAAAGAAGTGATAAACAAGGATACTTTTACATGAAAATGTGTGGAATGATGTGAACTATACAATGGACTAATTTTTATAGAAAAATATTTATAAAAAAAACTACTAAAAAGTTGAAAAAGCAAAATCTCTTTTGTTTGAATACTGAGCTAAAAATAAACAGTTCTTTTCATCGGAAGTAATATGAAAAATATTGGATCAATTATTGGATAAGTTGGTAGATAATTGAGGATAATTGAGGATAAACTGTGTTTACGCAAACAGCAAGGACTTTTATTGTGGCTAATTGATTGTACTGTCAGCTTATACCTGTCACTACTTACGGTACATACAAAATAAACTCTAAATACATCTGAATATATATCTGAACATTAATACCAACCCTATCCCTATCCAGATTGTCTATGAGTGCTATGAGTGCTAAAGACTCTGCAAAATCGTCTAAACACCAGCCAGCAGGAAAAATTGTAGCAAAAGGAAGCGATCGGCCTACCGGTAAACGTAACAATTCAGAGGTCAGCAATGATAGCATCAATGACAGCTCCACCATTCAACTGCAGTTAGACACCATGGAACTGACTCTAACAGGTCTGCGAGCACAGATGCTTAAAAAAGAGGACATTGAAAATTTAATATCAAGCACAGTAACTAAAATAATGAATGAAATGGAGAAACGAAATGAAGAATTCCTAACGAAAATAAAAAAATATTGAACTTGAACTTGAAAATTAACTTATCATAATCACAGATAATAGCTTGAAGTTAATAACCAAAGAATTCGCTGACCAAATAAAAAAACTTACAATTTTAAAACGAAACTCTACGAGAAAAACAAGCTGAAC
>NC_068361.1:20027350-20039987 GCF_020536995.1 Dreissena polymorpha | reverse complement strand
ACTACTACTACTACTACTTTACTACTACTACTTCTGTCCAAAAAAGGGTGCCTAAAATACCCTATGAGGTTTCCACACAAAAAACATTTTAATTAAATATGTTCCATCTTTAATTTAATGTAAATCCAGCGTTATAAGTTGAACCTTAGTTAAAATAATATTTAAATCACTTTTCTTCTTATTTTAAAGTGTTGTTAGCACAAAAATCAACAACACTAGTTTATCATTTTAGTCAAAAACGATTACTTTTCCCCAATAGTAAGGACAGGGCCCCATTTCAGAAATAATGAAAAAAAACGACTGTAATAACAAAATAACTACTTCTAATTATGATAATTAATTGTTATATTAATAAATAGCAAATAATTACTATAATTATATGCTATTATGATTATCATTTCTATTATTATTAGTAGTATTAGTATTATTATCATTATTATATCATCAATATTATTATTGTTGTTAGTATTTAAATATTTATTTTTATCATTTTTGGCTATTAAAAACAACAACATCGTCTCATCGCCCTTATCATCATGTTCAACAATCATCACCAACCAACATCATTCATGATTGCCATTATTGCATAGAATAATCTACCACCATATGTTCAGTTTAACGCACATGGATTTCAGGCAAGCAGTAAGTAGTAAGGTGTTTACATTGGCTGAACAGGCCAATAAAAACTCACAACGTATACCCTTGTTCAAGTGACGAAAGGAATAGAATATTCGCAGAAGCGTTTAAAAAATATGGTGGACAGAGGAAAAAGATAACATAGAATAACTTAAAGCTTCTTACGAACAAATTTGTGAAGAAGAAATATTGCTGAACGTCGACAGATCGACGAGAATCTGACCGACTTCAGCAAAACACCATGAGAGAATTGAATCAATTCACGAGCGCTTAAATAATTCCATTGAAGATGACCACCAAGCGATGCTTAGAAAGTATTTCAAATTAAAGACATATGGCGCTAAGCTCAAAGACAATATTTACCTGAACTCGTTTATTACGTTAAGAAAAATGTATTGATCAAACTGCTGCAGCAGATTACTCCTAAAAAGCATGATCAGAATGAGGATTGGACCTGATATTAAAATTCCAGCCTAACCGTGAATTGATTCAATGTCTTGCAGATTGCACTGATCTTGGAAAAATCACCTAGGCGAGCCACAACATAAGCATTGATCCAAACAAGATGTCAGCACGAGGACAAGTCAGAATATAATGTTCGAACAGCTACTGATAAATAAAATGTTCGATTACGGGTATATGTACGACTTCCAACGGGGATCTCGTCATTGCTGACTGTTACAATAATTGTGTGAAACTCCTAAATCAGGCGTACAAGGTGATTGATCAAGTTCAGCTTCCTACTTATTGTGGTCCATGTGTAACATTTCCTCCTTCGAAATGGCGGTGACTGTTAGCAACATGAAGACCGATGCTCTTAACGAGATTCATTTATTAGGGGTAGATGGCGGAAAGATTATACGCAAACAGGTTCTAAAAATGAATCATGTCTGTTATGGAATTGCGCATGTTGATGCAAAAGTGTTTGTGACTTCCGGTACTGCGTTGTACGAATACACAATGGACGGACGGTTAGTTAAGAAGTTATACGAAGATAGTACTGAACGAACCGAGGTGATATATGAGTACATTATTATTTTCCTTTTTTCAGGGATGCTTTGCACTTTGTGTTTACATATGCATGAACATGATAAAGATGAGATCTGAGCGGTAGATTGTATCAATACGGCTGTTAATTACATTGGACAGGCACATGGTGAAGGACCGACTTTAATGTTCTATAAGGGTTACAATGACGTAAATTGAAATCATGCACTTAAAATTGTTTTGACAGGTATTTCAATATCAAAGTATCTAAATCATGACATTAATGGAGTTATGTACTAATAATGTTGTTTACAACAAAAGAAGCTTAACACACTAAGCATCACATGCGGTCCCCAATTTTTCAAAATTTCTGATATTTTTTAAGAATAACTGGCTTAAGTCTTTAATGTTATAAAGTCGTAATACTCTTTTAAGTTGATTTAGTTTTTTAATAAATATTTTTCCTATTGTTTATTTCAGGTATTTTTCCATTTAAATGTTATACATGTGAACGATAACTGTTTGCTAACTATGATGTGAGAATCAGTGAGCTTACGCTAATACTATTGAGAAAGAAATACTAATTTTCAAGATTTTCGTGCCAGATTTTGTAAGCTGTATTACTCATTTAGTTGTAGGTGTTGGGGGTGAGTCCTGATGGGAAGAGGATCTATGTGACGGACGGGATTGATGACAAGCTTCTCACACTAGACCAGGGATGGAACAGTCACAGCTACGTTCCAGGATCCCGCATTCAAACATGGCAGGTTTATAGACAACATACATGTGGCAGCCACAGGGCAGGTTTTCGTCTTTGGTGACAACTCCATAAGTCAAGTGGATACAGTCGGCAAGACAATCCTCAATACCATCTCTGTTAACATTGAAAGACATACATCTGTTAACTTTAATGAAGAAACGAGAAAACTAATAGTTGGATTTTGGGACCACGACAACATCAATGAGTTCAAAACAAAACACAGTTCCGAATTTTAATTGACAAAAAAAGCAAATAAAGAAAGTAATTACAGCATTACGTAATTTATACTATTATTCATTTATTAACCGAATTTCTATTTCAATAAATTAAGAAGCTTTTATAATTAAATTCAACCGTTTTATTATTTTCCTTTTTTGTACAATTTTACATGAACGGAATTTACGTAGTGCTGTAATTGACTTTCGGTTAACGGTTACGATTTTATAAATAACAATGTATTTTGGTTTAAAGTGCATGTTTATTTTTGTATGTATTAAATATTTTAGACTTTAATTCAGATTTAATTTCATATCGTCATTTAAAATGTGTCCTAGTTATAGTCATGACAGTCAGATTAAGCTACAATTAGACCGGATCAAAACCTTTAAATAATGTCATTCATTAGTTAGCTCACCTGAGCATTGAGGTGGTCAAGGCAAGCTATTGTAATCACCCTACGCACTTTTCTTTCAGCGTGTATTGTGCTTTGTGTGTCATCAAACTGTTAGCTCATTAACATTCTAGAGGTAACATGTTTAATCCGATCTTGATCAAACTTGGTCAGCATATTTATCTGGACAATGAATTAATCTGAAGTCACGTTAGCGTAAAAATAGGTGACCATGTAAAATGTTTAAAAGGACACAATTGTTACCACTTTAAGGCCTTATTTATTACTCATTCATGATAAACTTTGCCGGAATTATAATCCTGACATTGTCTGGGCCAAGATTGAATCTGGGGTCCCTTGCTTACCAAACTCAGGTCACCAGGTCAAATCTTTGAAAAACCTTGTTACTAATCTAAGGCCAAATGTATGACTCAAACTTGATGAAACCTGGACAAAATGTTTATCTCGACAATATAAATGTCATTTTGGAATCTGGGTCAAGTGTGGTCAAAACTAGATCACTTGGTCAAGTCATTGAACTCAGATGAGCGCATAAGGGCCATTTTGAGGAAAATCGCTATACTGCATTCGCTGTGTAGACTTTGGTGACTATATCGTATATAGGATATTTGAATCCATAATATATTTCATCTAAAAACATTTAAAATTAAAAAAAAAGTTTTATAGTAATGATTGTAAGTTAATATGTAAATAATATTGCTTTTTGCTAGTAGCTGTGAAATCTAGAGCAATTGCATATTAAATATTAGAGTAATAACAGTATGAAATGATTACGTCGTGGTTACCATTCAATGTCAACTCAATTTTATTGTATTATATCCGGTACGCGTCGTTATATCACAAAATAATATCGCATTATTGTTAGAATTTTTACTAATCATGAAGTCAATCTAAGCCTTAAGGAGCTTATATCTTTCAAATGATTTCGTATTTGTGTTAAATAGAAATAAAATTACTATTTAGAATCCCTTTTTTGTTTTGTTTCGAATGGATTGACAATATGCTTAATGTGAATGCGAACATATTTAAAATCTGAATGAGTAACATCATCCTACCCATTGTTGGTTATTCGTTTTCAGCAGGGATTACATATAATATTTTCAATTTATAAATTGGCGGATTATTATTTTGAGCGTCAATCATATAACGCACGATGTTAACAATCATGGTATATATCGTTTCATTGATGAGTGAAACAATACCATAATTCTTGAAGGGATGTGAAAATCATACCACGTATAGAGTGATTACTATGCACATTTATATCAATTTGTTCTTAAACTTTGTATCAAACCAAGTCTTGAGCGATCTGCCTTAGTTCCAAAAAAAACACTTAACATGTTATTGTATCTATTCGTTCATTGTTGATGTACATGTACACATTATATTACTTGTTTATTGCTTGTTTAACTGTGTGAATTTGTATCTGTGTACATAGAGAATTACATGTTACTACCCACGTGATTGTTTTTTAAAACTTGCCGAGCCTGTTTTCTGTCTGTTTATTATACATTCAAGTCAGGGACTTTTTAAAGAAATCATGAAATATAATCGATACAACGCTGGATTTAAAAAACAACAAAAACATGAATATGTTTCATGATGTTTGACTTGTTTATCAAGACGTTATGAGCACTTACTCTTAATACTTGTATGGTATGTTTTGGTGTTGTATTTTATTGTGTCTAAAATATATAACCCATTGGTATAAAAGTGTTTGTTTTGTTTAATCAGATTTAATTCTACCGAAAGTTATAACTTCCCTTTAAAGTCGTAGTAATATTATATACTTCCAAGCATTGAATCGTATATCAACTTCCGTTATACGTGATAAAAATATATCAGGTATAAAAAAAAGAGAATACAGGTTACTGCCCCATGGGTTTTGTAATATAACAGGTATTTAAGCTTAGAATAAATAAAAGGCGAGGTCTGACGAGCCGTTTTTTTGTGCGATCATGATATATTACAAAACGATAGGCAGATACATGTAAACTGTTTTTGTTTATCATAACTATACGCATCAATTTTGAGAGAACTAATAAAATACAATCGGTTACCACTCTGCACTCTGGCGGGAATGAATATGTGTTATTGCGTATAACGCATTAATCAAGATATCATTAGAACGTCTGATGTACTTTATCTTTGTATCACTTCGTTTGATTTGCGGTTAATCTGTTTCATTTATGCCGAAATTGTATTCTTTATATTTGTTTTGAGTAATATTTCGCACCTCTATACATTGACTTAAAATGCTCCTACTACGCGGTTAAAAAATTAATATATCAAGCACCTCTGTAGCAAGATAGTAACAGCGAAGAGGTTTGATAGCATATGCATGCGCCTCTATATCTCTTTATCATTCAACTCGATATCATTTATCACACCTCTGTGTTGATATCGGCTTGATATAACGGTGCCTGTTTTATATAAAAAATATCAGAAAATGTTCAGTTGGTGAATGTTTAGAAGTTAGCCTCAAACGCTTCCAAATCAGGCACAGGAGCCGCTCCAATTATACGAATAATAATTATATGAGCCGCGCTCTGTGAAAAGGGGGTTAAATGCATGTGCACAAATTGACACTTTCCGCGTTTCTTGCTAAGAAAATCTTTCTTTACGCAAAAATATCATACAAGCGGGAAGTGTCGTCCCTGATTAGCCTATGCTAACTGCACAGGCTAATCTAGGATGGAACTTTACGCACATTCATTAACTCCCCTTTTTCACAGAGCACGGCTCATTTGTTCTTTTGCGTCGATTCTGACATGTATTATTGCATGCATAGTTTGTTATGATTCTAGCAGCATGAACGTTTTGGTTATTTACATTACATCAGTTATCATTCATTAGTTTTAAAATGATTCACATTTAAAAAAGATTTGTGTTTTAATATACTATATGCCATTGTTCAATGTTAACCCATTTATACCTAGTGGACTGTCTCATCCTTCTACATTGGATCAATTTATTCCAAAATTAGGGATGTCTAGTATATCTATTTCTTTATTAAGAATATTTCTTACATAAATTCCTTTAAGCAAACAGCGCAGACCCTGATGAGATGCCGCATCATGCGGCGTCTCTTCTGGGTCTACGCTGTTGCCAAGGCCTTTTTTCTAGACGCTAGGCATGAATGGGTTAACTGTCGTTTAAATAACTATGTTATGAGCTTTATTTCTTCTTTTAATTTGCTACTGGAATTTTCTTATGTATGGTCATAAACATACATGTTTGTATCCGTTCATCGAACTCATTGTTCTTTATATACACCTGTGTATACACATATGTCCAAAAGGCTCGAGTAGACTGGTTTCGACAATCAACACGTTAACTCCAATTGTGAAGTCCAAACATTCGTCCGCGAGAGAATTAACACGCAGAGTCGCCGCTACACATTACTCTCTTCCACCATGGACAGGACCGACATATGGCATTAGAGACCGTTAACCGACCGACGGTCGCCTGTTTGGTAATAGAAACTTTCAGCTACGTGAACGATGATCACCTTGCAGACGTTGCGGTTTAGCAAACCACTCGACAGAAGATTGCCGAAATCACAGATTATGGTAGGAAAACACTGACGGACATATCAACTCTAACTTATTTACTCATGAAAACCCATTTCTTAAACTTAACAATATATGTACTGAACGCAACAAAATACTTTGTGACTATAATATTCAACCTGACACTATTTTTGTTTCTAAAAATACATGAACGTTGTATTGTAATTGCAATAATGATTCATACCAGTATCTAAATGTTAGCAAAAACGTAGATTTATCGAAAATGCCTCCTCTCAAAACGAATAATAATTTCAAGGATAAATTGTTGATTCATAAAACGTTTTTTTCTTTCAAACAAGGTTTTCATGTAGCAAGTTTGAATATTCAACAAATTCTCCCAAAATTAGATGAACTCAAACTTAAATGGGAGAGCCAGGGTCAATTGATATATTTGCTTGAGTGAGACGTGTTTAACAGTTCAATTAATGATACAGATCTATTAATTAACGTCGTTTTTGAACGTAAAGACAGGTAAAAAAGGCTTGTGGAGAACTCATTGTATATCACAAAAAGAACATAAGCTATGTCCGTCGCTTTGATCTAGAATCCTCGGACATTGAGACTATTTGGCTACAGGTAGCTATCGGAAATAATAAATCACATCTTCTATGCGTTATCTACCGTGCCCCAACAGTATCCAGTCTTGGATGGATTCATTTGAGGAACAAATGGAATTTGCAGAATCATGTAATATGAATTGGTCAGCTATTGGCGATGTTAACATTGAATTTTCTTCACCTAATTAATTTAATAATAGAAAATGGGCAAATACTGTACTTGATTTCGGACTCACACAACTGGTTCAATATCCAACCAGAGTAACAAAAACGTCATCAAAAATAATTGATCATGTATACACAACATCAATAACTTGCGTATCAGAAGTTAACGTTCCAGTAATAGGCCTCAGTGACCACTATACAATCACGTGTACACTCCTTTGTAAACTTAAAAGTAAGTCTATATCTGAACATGGACAAATAACTTATAGATCGTTTAAAACATTTTGATGAAACACTGTTTCTACAAGATCTGAGTCAATATGATATGAATATTATAGAAACTACCAATGATCCGAATTTTGCCCTAACGACTTTATGCAATATATTAAACACATTATTTTCCCAGCATGCGCCAATTAAAAGTAAGCGGGTTAAGCGCATACATCAGCCTGGATGGTATTCAGATGAAATAAAACAGGCTAGATTAAACAGGGATACATTTGAGGCTTGCAACAATTTTGATCAGTATTAAATATGGAGAAACAAATGCAATTCCATAATTAAGAAAAATAAGTGAGCATTTTTCGAAAATGCTGTTAAAGAGAAGAAAGATATAAAACAAGTGTGGCGATCTATCAAAAGCATATCAAATGATAGTGAAAATCAAAGAGCATTTTTACCTAATACATTAAACATAAACAGTGTTAATGTTTGTGAGAGACAGCGTGTGGCTAATGAACTTAACAAACATTTTGTTAACATTTCTCATATAATTAAGAAAACAGTTTTCAAACCTGAAAATTTTGATTATTTAAAAACATTCTTAGATAAAAATTGGTTAATCGAGAGTTCAAATTAGAATATATATCACCTATGGAAGTTCTTACATTAATTGATAAACTTAATCCTAATAAAAGTAGTGGCTTAGACAGAATAGGACCTAATATCCTTAAACTTTGCAAAGATTATATCGTACAACCTCTTACGACATTAATAAATACTTCAATTTCAACTGGAATCTTTCCAGACTTACTTAAATTAGCAAGTGTCGTACCTCTCCATAAAGCAGGAGATAAACATGTTCAAAATAATTTTAGACCTATCTCTTTATTACGTACAATTTCTAAAATAATTGAAAGACATGTAGCCATTCAATTAAATAAATATTTAAAAGAAACCTGTATACTAAATGAACACCAATCGGGTTTTAGACAAACCGCTCATGCCATACTGCTTTAATCAGACTCGTTCATTCATGGTTAAATTGTATGGACAATGGTTATATTATAGGAACTGTAGGAAAAGCATTTGACTTAGTAGACCACACCATTCTTCTGCACAAGTTGAAACTATATCATTTTTCTGATTCGTCTTTGAAGTTTTTGTGAATCATATTTACAAAACCGTTTGCAACTAATTCGGGCAGATGGAGTAAGATCAGACACCTGCATGATAATTTCCGGTGTACCGCAAGGCTCCATTTTAGGACCTTTGTTAGTTTTACTTTACGTGAATGATCTACTCTTAAAACTTACATCAGAATATGACATGTATGCTGATGATGAAACAATCCACTGTAAAGGGAATAATATTACTATGATAAATTGCACACTTCAAGACGACTTACTAAGGTCACAAAATTGGTGTATGATAAATAATATGGCAGTCAACCCAGATAAAACTACTTGCATGACTATAAAGATGAAAATTATGTTCTATAATGCTTATGCAACACCAATTTTTGAGTATGGATGTGTCACATGGCAAAATGCAAATACTAGAAGTATAAACAGAATATCAAAACTGCAAAGAAAGGTTTTTAAGAGTAATATTACGTAATGACTTAAATTTAAATGATTATGATTTATCACTAAAAATACAATGGCTTTCTTTTGAAAATAGATGTAAATATTTCACAGGTGTAATTATGTACAAATCTCTTCATAATTTAACGCCCACATATATTGACTACTTGATGAAACTGGTGAAAAACAATAATTACAATTTAAGATCGATATCAAAAAATGATTTGAAGCATAAAACACCTCACTCAAACCTTTTAAAAAAGTCGTTTAGTTACTCTGGTATGGAAATATGGAACCACATACCGGTTAGTATTCGCCAATCTCTCACTCTCACCACTTTAAAACATAGGCTTAAGAAATATTTCCTCTTTGAGGCGCAAAATGAGTCTCACGCGTAATAACATTTTTCTGTTTTCCTCTTATTCAAATGTCAAATACTCCTCCATGTGTGTCGAAATGATTACTGTAGAATTAATATCTGCAAACAAATATACATATTGCTTTTTCAACTATTTATATAGCAATTAGGTGCAGGCTATTCTTAATAACAGTTGTATAATTTCATATCCTATTGTGAACCACACTGGATATTGAATCATGAATATTGTTTTTTGTAATTATAATATTTGTGTATATCAGCCACTTCTGTCAATCGTAAACTTTTTCAAGAATAATGTATTCCGCGTTTTTAAACTATGACTCTGTACAATAATGTACGCGGCTATTTTTGTTATCTTTTTGTTATTGTTATTGGTCGTGTTAATTAAGATATGGTAATTGTATAAGTGTGTGTGTGTGTATGTGTGTGTGTGTGTGTGTGTGTGTGTGCGTGCGTGCGTTAGAGTGTGTGTATATGGGGAAATGTAATCAACAATGCATTTATATTCTTAAATATTTTCTGTTATTAAATATTTGTTCCTTGAGACCATTTCAATATTGGAAGAGAAATTAATAATATAAGAGAAGTCATATAATATACTTGCTTTTTATAACACTTCTATTACACTGTTACAGTACCCTTATGTCCGAGTCAAAGTCTACATGTTTGCATTATAATGTTGAAATGCATTATACATACCATAGTTGTTTGAAGGCCTCATTGAAAATAAGATTGCCATAAACTGTTTGCATGACTTTGTATCAATTTGTTGTCTTAATGAGTTACCTTCGGAAAATAAAAAGATTATTATTATGCATGATCGTATTATTTTACGTATACCTATACTCGCAAGCTAATAATGTCTGTATACCTACCCCAAGTCACATTTGGACTGTGTTTCCAATCAAGTAAATGAATACACTATCATTACCAGGAATTAACTTTTAACTGTATATTTTTCCGGTCCGTATTTACCAATGTCGGTGTTGCTACGAAGCGTATACCGGTACATCACATATACATTAAACTGATGACGTCAACACTCACTCACAGTTCTGGCCATCATGCAGACATGCGATTGAAACCAATTGCTTAAATAGGTATTGGTAAATGCAATAGAGCGCCATATACATAAAGAATACTATATCTTACCATTGAGGGGATATTATAGCTCATCAACTCAACTGAGATGTGGCGTGACCAAGATAACACAATGGTCGCCATTTTGTATCGTTTGTTAAAATGCCTCAACCACGTAGACGCTGTGAGCCTTGTAAGCACCGGTACTTGGGATCAGATAACGAATTAGTGCATATCTTACGGAGGATTCCGCAGATAGTCTATGTATCACGATTGACTCACCGGGCAGTACGATGACGACAACGCGACAGCAGGATAGTTTTAACACGAATTTTAATCGTCATCGAACTAAAGTCGAACTACCGTAAAATCGCGTCTTAGTCATAGGAATGTCGCGTAATCGCCATCGAACTGTCATTTATAGAATGTAATATTTATTTGATTTGACCTCAATACGCGACATGAAGAGCCATATAAATGCCCTAAATCAGACGGGCACAATAAGCTCATAATTAATTCTGCACGGCCTGTTGTAGTGTCAAGATTTTATATCATCTTGATTTTATGACATATACTTCCTAACAGATTGACATTTTAATCAAAGCTTCCACAATAAAAACAAACTGTAAATAGGACAACGAAGTAACACAAATATCGCAGTCTCATTCTGTTATTGTGTTGGATGTGACATTTTAAATATGATGCCGTTCTTTGAATCTTTACATTAATAAATCAATTTTAAGAACTTTGATACAACACCTCAAGAAAATCTTGGTAATTCTAAACAAAATAGCGTATTTTGTTTTCTGCTCATCCCGATTTGGTTGTGGTCAAGAACGTATGCAATTCTTCATAGATGACCCACAATATAGATATGCCCTGTTAAGTTGATAAAGGTTTCTTAATAAACATTATCTATTTGCCAGGGATAAAAAAACTCAACCAAATTTAAAAACAATGTAATAGACTTTGACATTTTAAATGTATTGTTAAATTGTTTATTCACAATTTAACGATTTTCACCTTATTTGGGACTAGAGAGGATTATTTATTTCAACATTAATTATCCTTTCAAAAGATATTTACTTTTTCTCATTTTGAGGAAAAAAACGTAATGATCACCTGCGCTTTATATTTGTCAAATCAATTTTGTGCGGTGGTTATTGCTTTTTGTATCTTAAATATATAACATCTTGGTACCAAATTAATAGTTTTGTTAAATATCCTCTTGGCGCAAAATGGTAATATGTTAAATTGAAATTAGAATGCACATGATACGTTTTTGCGCCAGTAGGGCGAAATCTGATCCTTCTTTACTAAAAATGATGAATTTACAGTTTATTCCGAGTACTATGACCTGCCTCCAAACATTGAATGGTATAACAGCTTCCTGTAGATCTAATATGAAAATATATTATGCAGCGTTGTATCATGCAGTTATCAATGCAGTTCTCTAATAAATATTAAGACTTGACAAAAGATGAACGTTACACATACCTATAAATATACCAATACAAAGTCGACATAGAACGTTTGGTCAGTAGATCTAGATATACTGTCTTGCCCGTCAATTTAAATCACAAGTTGAAGTTCACTTTATGAACAGTTTGAATATGTCTTATATTCGTAATGCCATCGAATATATGTTTTATTCGACATTGAAAGAACCATACGTAAACCAAACTTCAATAAAGTTGGCCTAATAGTCCGACCTACAATCTGTAAAAGATATAATTATCACTAAGTAGGTAAACGCGGCCCTCTGTTAAGACATATGGAAATCGAAAGTGGTTTAATAAAGAAATCATAAAATGGCGTCTAACTTAAAAACATCAAATCAAAAGGGATCAGATGTTTTTTACGACGTGTGTTGTTCTGTTTGCGAAGATGATGGCATAAATAATGAAGGACTGTTTCATTGTAAAATATGTTTAAAAACATACTGCGACAACTGCGTGAAAATGCACAAAAAGCTACATAAGGATCATGCAGTGTCAGCGAAATCTGACGGTCACAGCTGGTATGTTGCGAAAACAGTTGATGATACTATGGATTTATGTGAGAA